>NC_053116.1:1439567-1739567 GCF_010015445.1 Perca fluviatilis
GAAAAAAAAAACTTTCTGGGTGAGTGTAAATACATATTCAGTTTTTTTTTTACATTGATGGTTAAGTGGTTCTTTTTCAACCAGTCATGTAAGAACTAAAGATCAGATGATAATTTGGAATTCATGACATCAGGATTTGAGCCAGAGAGAAAAATCATAGTATCATCAGCGTACAGTAAGCAATTTGAGTGTTTACACACTTGAGAGAGATCATTGATGTGTAAAAGAAAAGGTAAGGGTCCAAGAATGCTGCCTTGTGAAACGCCCATATCACAGACTAATCACTGACAATCAGTGGGAAAGATAGAAAGCCTGATACAAAGATTGACTAAGTGCTAAAAGAGAGGTATAAGGCTATCAGCATGAGGCTTTAAAAAGAAAGTGTTTAGACCATGAGTATCACAGGCGTGAGAGTTATTTAGTGAACGCAATATTTTTATCACCTTGTTCTGTGAGATCTCATAAAATGAGAACTGATCAGGTGTTGAAGAGAGAACAGGTTAGAAAGAGGAAGGAGTGGCAAAATGTGTTGCCAATTCTTTAACAAATTATACAAAATAGTCATTGAAAGCACTTGCAATATTTTCTGTCTCTGAGATAAGGGTACCCTTTCTTCTCATTTTCACCAGTGATGACCTTAAGGGTCTGCCATAATGTTTTGGGGTTAGTAGCAGATTGGGTAATCTGCTGTTAGAAATAGACCGCCTTAGCCTTATGCAGTTCAACAGCACATTTATTTCTAATTTGTATGAAGTTATTTTTGTTCTCCGGTGTCCGACTTAACCTATACATTTTAAGGAGAGAGGCCTTCTGCTTAAGGAGTAATATAATTGAACCGGATCTTAATCGATGGCCTTACCTACCAAAATCACTACAAGCTCGGGTGTCAATAGTAAGATGGACATACCACACATTTTCTTCTCCATGTTACCTTTACTACCTCCAACTGATAACTGGGACAAAATGTATTTTGGGTGGGAAAACAACACGCATAAAGCTGACAACTCTCCACCATCACAAATCAGAGAGTGGACTTTTAATTCCTAATTTTAAAGATGGTCATTATTTTGGACATTTGCCTTGAGTTCATTATCAGATTGACTTAGTCCTGACTCTGTTACTTGTTGGAAACCTATAGAGTGTAATTTAGCATTCCCACACAGATTGGACAACGCATTGTTAAGACTCCATAGGGCCCTGTCAGTGCTACAAGCTCACTGGAGATTTTAAAATATGACTATGCCTACATACCGGTTAAGATGACTTCAATTGTCCTGTTTTTGTATCTTGTATTTGTTCTTGTTATTGACACACACGCAAATGCACACACACAGACACGCGCACACACAGAGACACACACACAGACAGACAGAGACACACACATACAGACACACACACACACAAACCACACACACACACACACACACACACACACACACACACACTCATGCACACACATACAGACTAAGCCTCAGTGGTTACAATACTTCTACAGAAGGGTGTCACGAAATTAAGTCACAATCTTGAATATCGAATTTTAAAAATGGAATCGTTGATACTGCCACACCCCCATGTCATGTCCGGTTGGCTTGTCAAGCAGAAAAAAACACGTGACAACTGCAGATGCTGGAGACCCATCGACAGACCTTGAGCCCCCTCCTCTTTCACTGAAGTGTGTGAAAGTATTTTGGATTTCCAGTGAGTTATGTTGACAATGTTCGCGTTGTCGACAAAAAAGCACAGTTTGCAAGCTCTGCTATGTGTGTGTACCATATTCTGTGTGTTAACCATTGCACGTTAGCCTAGCAGATAGTGGATATTCCTTCTGCTTATAGCTTTATCCCAACAAAACCGCACGGTTGAATTTCAGCCTGCATGCACATTTTGTAGCCTAAACAGAGCAGCTTATATTGGTTATATTAGAGAGAGCAACAAGTTAGCGGACTACCGTCCGCCGAGTCGCCTTCTTTGCTATCTGTCTACTCAGCTGCAGTGCTGGCTCAATGGTGTTTTAAGCACAATCTTGATTTTATGTTTTTAACTGAAACCTGGTTGGACCATAATAACAGTGCTGCTGTTCTCATTGAGTCAGCCCCCCCTAACTTCAGTTGTATGAGTGAGAATAGAGTGAATAAGAAAGGAGGTGGAGTCGCCATTTTGTTTAATGACTCATTCCAATGTACGCAATTATCTTATGGAAATTTTGCTTCTTTTGAATATGTGGCTCTTCAGCTAAGATCCTCCCCTCAAGCTATACTTCTAAATATCTACAGGCCACCTAAATACTGTGCAAACTTCTTTGACGATTTTACTGAACTGCTGTCTATAATCTGTATTAACTTTGACCGTGTAATTATTGCTGGTGATTTTAACGTTCATGTTGACAACCCCCAGGACAGAGGGACCAAAGAACTGTGTTGTGTTTTTGAGAACTATGGACTGACTCAGCATGTGACACAGCCCACGCACAATAAGGGGCACACACTGGACTTGATTATCTCCAAGGGTCTAAACAATTTCAAGGTTGTGGTGACTGATGTTGCTCTCTCTGATCATTCCTGTGTTTTCTTTAACGGCACTATCTCGGTGCCCAAAAGTGTTCAAACAAAGTTAATCAGAAAACGGTATATACCTGAAAACACCAGTGAATCATTCATTCAGCTTTTCTCCTCCACACCCACCCTCTCAGGGGTCTCAGTCACTGAGCTTGTAGATAATTTCAACTGTAAAATTACGAATGTTATTGATGCTATTGCTCCCACTAAGCTCAAAGCTGTCTCTGGTAAGAAAAGATCTCCATGGAGAAATGTTATAGTGGTGAGAACAGAAAAAAAAAAGTGTTGAAAAGCTGAACGCAGTTGGCGGAAATCTAATCTCCAGGTCCACTATAACATCTATAAAGAGAGACTTCGCATTTATAATTTGGAACTAAGGAATGCAAGGCGGTCCTTTTTCTCTGACATTATCACCAGAAACAATAATAATTCATGTGCTTTGTTTGCTACTGTCGATAGAATAACAAATCCTCCAGTACCAGTAGCATCTGAACTATTGTCTACCAAGGCTTGCAATAACTTTGCCTCCTTCTTCACAGACAAAATTCAGAAAATTAGACAAACAGTCAGTGCTTCCATATCAATTACAGGATATGTGTTGTCACAGTGTTCACACAAAACAAGATCACATATGACACAATTTCATTACAATCAACCATAACAACCTGGAAGACATTATACAACACCTGGAAACCTCCTCCTGTTGCCTTGATATTCTACCAACGGGGGTTTTCAAAAATGTTTCAAATTGTTTGGATTCTGATCTTCTACAGATTGTAAACACATCTCTGCTCTCAGGTATCTTTCCACAGGCCCTAAAAACTGCAGTCATCAAGCCACTCCTAAAAAAGAACAATCTAGACACGTCACTAATGAGCAACTATAGGCCAATATCAAACCTTCCATTTTTAAGCAAAATCATAGATAAAGCGGTTTTTCAACAACTCAACCTTTTCTTATCACTAAACAACAGTTTTGATGCCTTCCAGTCAGGTTTTCGACCACACCACAGCACTGAGACGGCTCTTATTAAAGTCTTTAATGACATCCACTGAAACACAGATAGTGGCAAAATTTCAGTCTTAGTATTACTTGATCTCAGTGCTGCATTTGATACGGTAGACCATGACATATTACTTGACCGATTGGAAAACTGGGTTGGTCTTTCTGGCTCAGTACTAAAGTGGTTGGAATCATATTTAAAGAATAGGGACTACTTTGTGTCTATAGGTAATTATACATCTGACCATACAAATATGACGTGCGGAGTTCCCCAAGGCTCAGTTCTGGGGCCTCTTCTGTTCAACATCTACATGCTTCCACTGGCTCAGATTATGGAAAACAACAAAATAAGTTACCATAGTTATGCGGATGACACACAAATTTACATAACCTTATCGCCAGGGAATTATAGCCCAATACAACAGCTGAATAGGTGCATTGAACAAATTAACGACTGGATGTGCCATAACTTTCTTAAATTAAATGAAGAAAAAACTGAGGTGGTTGTTTTTGGAGCAAAAGAGGAACGATTAAAGGTCAGCACCCAGCTTCAAACAACAATGTTAAAAACAACAGACAAAGCCAGAAATCTTGGTGTAGTCATGGACTCAGACCTGAATTTTAAAAGCCACATTAAGACAATTACAAAATCAGCCTATTATCACCTTAAAAATATATCAAGGGTTAAAGGACTTATGTATCAGCAGGATTTGGAAAAACGTGTCCATGCTTTTATCTTCAGTAGACTTGACTACTGTAACGGTGTCTTTACAGGTCTCCATAAAAAAATCAATCAGACAACTGCAGCTGATTCAGAACGGTGGATCACCTCACTCCAGTACTGAAGTCTTTACACTGGCTTCCAGTGCCTCAAAGAATTGATTTCAAAATACTTTTGCTTGTTTATAAATCACTAAACGGTTTAGGGCCAAAATACACTTCTGATCTGCTACTACACTATGACCCACCCAGACCTCTCAGGTCGTCTGGGACAGGTCTACTTGTTGTCCCCAGAGTCAGAACTAAACAGGGGGAAGCAGCGTTCAGTTTTTATGCTCCACATATCTGGAACAAACTCCCAGAAAACTGCAGGTCCACTGCAACACTCAACTCTTTTAAATCCAGGTTGAAGACCTATCTTTTTAATGTTGCCTTTCTTTAAATAACCTATTTTTAACTGCTCTTTCTTTAAAATTCTTATACTGGACTGTACATTTTATTCTTGTCTTTTAATGATTTTAAATTGTTTTAAATTGTTTTCTAATTGCTCTTTACATTTTATTTTTTGTCTTTTAATGCTTTGAAATGGTTTTTGTTTTCTAACTGTTTAATGTTTCATGTAAAGCACTTTGAATTGCCTTGTTGCTGAAATGTGCTATACAAATAAAGCTGCCTTGCCACGATCAAATTCACGTAATCGAGCGATATTTAAAATGCGTCATTCAGTTCAACTCCGTATAAATGTTTTTTTCTCCCAAAGCTCTGCAAAGCAGCTGTCCGATCACGTGCCTCCATGAGCCAATCAGAGTTGTTCCCTGCACCGCGCAGCTTAGTTTCATAGTTAAGACGTAGACAGTCAGAGGACAGAGAGTAATGTGAGGAAAATTCCACAACAGAGAGCAGTCGGTCATAAGGATTACCGGTTTACCAGTAAACGCAACATTTTGTCCCGTCTGTGTTGTTTGTCAGACAACAGCAGTGACAAGTGCTAGTTTGAGTCTTTTAGCTCATAGCTTTAGCAGCAGACTGTTGTACGTCCTGCCGTTGGAATCGTCTACAGTAAAAGTGTCAGCATTTTAGCCATGTTTAATCCAGTTATCCATGCAGCTAATGGCAGGCTAATGTTACCTGCTGTGTAACATGTTATTAGTGTTTACTTGCGTGACATGCAGCGATGTTTCTGTTGCCGCTAACGTCATCAGATGGAGCATCAGAGCCCACCGCAGACATGTAAGTGGCACCGTAATCCTCATTACTATTTCGTCTGATACCATAATTTTCCATTTGGACCCATAAACTTGCTGAGCTATAGTTGCAAGTACATACAGAGCAACGTGTTTCCACTTTCACAGAGTATTGCAATATTTCAGCTAGGTCAAACAGTTAAAAGATGCTTTGAAAGTTTAAAACTTACCGTTGTCTTGAGCAGCCTTCTGGCACTCTGCTAGTGCGGGAGGGGCAGTGCATGGTCTGCACGTGAACTGCAGCCTCTCTAGCAACACAGAAATGCCTGGGTGGACACCTGTCTGTAAATAATGCTGGGGAAATCGGCGAATGCAGCAGCCATGTATCAGCCACTGCAGATACACGTAAAAACGGAAATATCGGCCCGATCACTAGTTGGGTCGTCAAACACCAAACTCTGTGTGGTGCGAAGCGTCTCCCCTCAGGATTGTCGGTAAACTTTTTTTTCATTTTTTACTTCCAATTGACTGAAGATATGTTATTGTTACATTATGTTGTTAATAAATGTTTTAAATTTGACAATGTCATGTGGTACATTGCGAACAAAGGTCAGACATTACATTGCTTTATTATTATTAAGTTTAAAAATGGCATAGCAACCATAGCAAAAAAAAATAAAAAAAATCAAGAATCGAACCGTGACCTTGGAATCAAAAATGTAATCGAAGATTTGGAAAATCGTGACACCCCTACTCAAATCCATCAAGTGTCCCAGTAAGCTATTTCAGTGAGTCAGCATGCACAATACCAGGGCCTCTCCTAAGTGGAATACAGCCATCATTAATGGTTTGAATACACCTGTGCTTTTACTACTATGACATGTCAACATGTCTGCTGTGAAAAAGGTATATATCCCCCCACACACACTCCATCCTCCCCTCCTAAACTCCTGGACTCACTCCACATACAGAGCTGTCTAGGCACAGTGCACTGTATTAGAGTGTGAATCTTGACTGATCTCCTGATTCGATTATCAGGTCAGCGATTCAATTCGATATCTCGATGCATAAAAAAAAAAAATTCTATTAAAGCCATATAGGATATTTGACTTGACAAACTTGCATTGTCAAGTGCAATGCCCAAGCTGCAATACGTAACTTTAGACTGGAATGATTAAGTGTTTGGGTTCATTTCAAATTTGATGAAAGTGATGCTTTTGAAAACATGATATTTCTGACAATAAATGAAAGATTTTTGAAATAGCATGTCTATTTTGTCTCGGCGGAGCTGAGATGAGAACAATCAGAACACGTCAACGACCCGCGCAGAACTGCAGACAATTCACCACCGCGGGTCAACTACATAACGGCAAAGTGTCTACGTCGGTAGGATTAACAGATAAAATGCCTTCTCCCAAAGCTAAAAACCCCGTTCACAGCAGTGGAAGACCGGTGCTCGGAAGCTCCACCGGCCGCTACGAGTTCCAGGGCTCCGAGCCGGCCACGGCTCGCCTCTGAGCATCGGAGAGCCCCACTCGGTGCCGCGTGTGCATGTGTGATGTAGTAAAGAGAGAGATTGGGAGAAGGAAGTTTGTGTGAGGTGGACCTGGTCACCACAGACCCAAATCTTCTCAGCTGTTGCTACTGTCATGCTGCACTGTCTCTTCATGTGGCACATTATATGGTTCACTTCTTATATCATAAGAAGGTAATACAAGTGTAATCAAGTGATGACTGATTAACAGTAATGTAAATGCTAAATGCCCTGATACCTGTTGATACTACAACAATGCAAAGTAGGCTCTTAACCTTGCAGTTTTGCACATATCATGTAAGACTCAATTACTCCATTTCTTTGCACAAAACTCTCCAGAAAAGTGCCATTTAACATACACCCGGACCCCCCTAGGGAGAGCCCCCCCACATAACAAATTCCAATTTAACCCCTGTATACCACCCTACTTTTAACCAGCAAATCTATTGTGCTGTATTGGAATAACTGACCCCAGACAACTCTTTAACAAAAAAGGTACTGTTTACTGAACAATAACTTAAATGTATAAATAACATTTAGCTGTTAGATTGAATAACAAAAAAAAAAAAAAACACAAATCACACCCTTCAAATATGCTAACTGCAATATTTCTTCCAATGATATTACACACAACTTTACCCGTTTCTCTATCAGTTTCCACTTAAAACACTCCAGCTACACAAAATGATTCCTCCTTAAAGCATTTCAATGTAAAACTTACTTAAACCCTATTAAACCACGTAACTGTGTTAAAACACCTACCCAACCACACACACACCCACACCGAGAGGAAAAAAAAAAAAGTTGCCGGCTGGATGGTAGCTCATGTGGACGTGCAGCAGGACGTTATCTTCAGTGAAGCAAACACACAGAAATCCAACTTCCAGTTAGCTGTTAGTCCAAGAAACACAGCTCCAACACGAAAACGAAAACCAGTAACCAGTAACCAGCTACGGCAAAGTCCTCTTCAGCAGGGAAACATGCTGTCGTACTCTGGTCCAAAATCAGCATCCTCCGAACCAACAACTTTCCGCCGTTAGCTCCAACTTTAGCTAGTCCGTTTGCTCCGACTTTCAATTGCACCTGACTGCAGTACGCAGATCGGGGTTGGGCCAAATGTGGGCGGAGCTAAACGTTTGACTCCGTGGGCGCTCCATCTGGTGGTGGACATCAGGCAGCACATACTCAATCGTCAATGCAACACCTTTATAATATAATATATATTATATATAGATATATAGATTATAATAAATAATATTTGAATTGTAAAAAGGAAAAAAGAACGGGGTTGGGTTTAGGAAAAGAAGAACGGGGAAAGCAAACATGACTCCCGGGAAATGAGCCCTGGTCTCTGGGGAACGCCAGACAACAACTGACGGTTGTTAAGGCAGAGGCGGAGTGGCAATCGGGAAAGTCTGGACGGACGCTGGCTGCCGGCTGGCTGTCTGCTGGATGCCCGCTGGCGAACGGACGCGCAGGTAGCAATTTTCTTGACTCAGGACAACTTTGAGTCAAGAAAATTCCCACGAGGAACGGACGCTGGCTGCCCGCGGACGGACGCTATTTGCCCGCGGACAGACTAGGGATGTTAACCGATGACCGTTTGACCGGTGGTTGACCGTTTCAACGTTAACCGGTCAAAGTTATTGTTAGTCGGTTAAAAAAAAAAAAAAAAGTGATCTCTAAATTAGGCAATTATAGATATTGGAATAAACGCAAACTATTTTGAAACTAAAGGCCTTTTTATAGTTGTGCGTCGAATCGACGGCGCAGGGTCCGGCGTAGACGCAGACCCCTCTGCGTCTACGCCGGACCCTGCGCCGTAACCTGACGCGCACCTCTCGAAAAATGTAACTACACGTCGCGGCGACGCACGTAGCTTGGCCGTGGCTTGGTAGCGTTGCATTTCTCCCGACTCATTTCCTAGTTGTCCTTCTCCATAAACAACATGAAATCAAGGAGAGGGTTAACTTCTCCTGCTACATATTTCCCACTGTAGTCAGAAAGCACAGAGGAGACACTTTGTTTCTCTCACTATGACTCCGCGCTCCGAAGGTAATAGCCGGCACTCTCTCACTTCTCTCTACCACACACTCCACACACTCCGCACACGCACGCATGCACACACACACACACACACACACACACACACACACACACACACACACACACACACACACACACACACAAGTATAAACATCAGGCCACTTTTTAAGGCTATGGCGAGAGCTCTGCGTGGAGCCGACGCACAACTGTAAAAAGGCCTTAAGGAGCCATTTGTTAGAGTTTAGATTCTCTGCCCGAGCCCGACTTCGGGCCGGGACGTTATTTTCCGCCACTATCCTCGGGCCGGGCCGGACCCTTGATCAAGCATTTGTGTTTTTTTTAATCATTACTTTAGCCTAATTGGGTGGGGAGAAAAGCTATGCCATAATCAGAACTATTATCTATTTAGGCCAAAGTAACAAATGTGTCCAAAAAGTTACACAAGTTGGACTACAGTTACAAAATGCAACATGTGTCATGCTCGGAGTCTCCTCCTCTCGCACGCATCACACCGGGGCTGCGGGCTGTATTGTGGAGCTTAAGTGCAACATGGAGCTTGAGGATGTAAAGAAAAAAAGAAAAACGGGAGAATTACCTTTGAGCAAGTTTGGAGGAAAGTCGGAGGTATGGAGCCATTTTAAACAAGTCGTGGGAAGTGACAACATATGTGTCGGCTTTGTTGAGTGCATTAAGTGCGGCCGATGTTCGCCTATGACAGCTGATAAAACGGGGACTTGGATGATGAAGAGACACATGAAGCAGGCTCGCCAAGGCAGAAAAGATGATAGTTAGCCTTCAACGTCCTCTTTTGTTAGTTCTCCAAGCATAGGCTGCCCCTGAGGGCTCACAGAGAAATACGTTGAGTTTTTTACGTTTCTTCATTCAGATCCATTTGCGATCCGTTCCAGTCTGAATAAACAAACAGCGCAGTTTACATGCTTCGCTCCTGTTGCATTATTCATTAAGATCATTTTAAACAGATTTCTGCAGTTCAAACAACTCTGAATTGTAGTTGAGAACATCAGTTATAACGGCCCACGGATAAAAAAGTGTCGGGTTGAAATCGGGCTCGGGCTCATAATTCCAGTTAATGTGTCGGGCCGGGGGGGCTCGGACACAACGTGCACGGGCTCGGGCTGGGTTGGGCTTGATTATTTGGGCCCGAACGAAGCTCTACCATTTGTCCTCCAATTACATACAAGCTCCTCTGCGCCGCATTTGCGGGACTTGTTTCGCGCTGTAGGGGATTTAAAAAACGTGACGTGAGTGGAAGGGCGGTGCCGGGGCAGTGTGTGTGTGTGTGTGTGTGTGTGTGTGTGTGTGTGTGTGTGTGTGTGTGAGAGATGCGACAGAGTTGAGAAATTGCAGGCGCGGCTCGAAATGGCTGTTATTTCAAATAGCGTAGCATATTTTAAACTAAACGGTTAACCGGTTTCAACCGGTTAATGAGGCTCGGTGACCGGTCAAGAAATTTTTTAGTTTTCGCCATCCCTAGGACGGACACTGCCTGCCGGCGGTCTACAAAATTTCCCGGTAGATGTTTTGGTTCCACTCCGCCGCTGGGTTAAGGAAAAGGATAACGGGGAAAGCAAACGTAATTTGCGGGAAACGAGCCCATGTCTCTGGGGGACGCCAACAACGGACAGTTGGGTTAAGAAAAACAACAACGGGAAAAGCAAACTTCATACGCGGGAAAAGATCTCCGGTCAGCTTGAAAGTCCTGTGTTTTCCCCTCAGACTAATTGCCAGAGTGATAGAGAAATGGCTCTGCCAATTGCTATTTGGCAAGTGGGCGGAGTCAAACATTTAGCTCCACCCACATTGAGCCACTCCTCGATCTGCGTACTGCAGTCAGGGCTTACTCCCAACTTTAGCTAGTCCGTTAGCTCCAACTTTAGCCAGGCACACTAGCACAATGTTTGTTCTAAACCACTGCTGTTAGACAGGAAAAGTGCCGTAGTGTAGCTACACCTCTTCAGCTTCGTTATTCCACTTAGCTCTTCTCCAAGCTAACTATTCTAGTGTCTCTCGATGTTTCTCAGTGTTTTCTTTCCTCTTCTCAATTTGCGATCCTCTCCACTCTCCCGTGTCTCTGCTCAGCCGTTTTGCGTGTGTGTGTCTGTGTTTGTTTGTGTTTCTGCCTGTCTCCGTGTGTGTGTGTGTGTGTGTGTGTGTGTAACGGATTAGCTAGGCTACGGAGAATGTTATTTTTCATTTGAATGTTTATGCCGCGGCCGGAAAATTAACGAGCGACGTCATTGCGTTATAATCGATTATGGTGGGCCACTGCATCGATGCAGTTACGAGCCGATAGCAACCACTCGCCTCATCTGGTCCGTAATATACCAGTGGGTCAGTTTTTGCGAGTCAGAAGAAATTGTAGTACCTTAGCTGATTTTATGTCCAAAGCAGCTCATTTAGTGAACCGTTTTGAACAACGAGGTTATGATAAATCTGACATTACAAAAGCATGGGACAGGGCTCAAAGTTCAGATCGCGCCTTACTTTTGAAGAAAAAACCTAAGTTACAAATAACACCCAGTGTATTCTTTTCGACCGGCTATACTCCAGAAGCAGGAAGAATGAAAAATGTTATTCGCAAGCACTGGCATGTCCTTAAGAGTGACCCGACACTGAAAGACATATGCGCCAATCCGCCTAGGTTCATATTTAGGCGTGCCGGTAATATTCGTGACCGACTGGTCCACTCAGACATGTCTAATCCACCTCAGACTACTTGGCTTTCAAACCCACCCCTTGGTTTTTATAAATGTGGTAATTGCGCCGCAATGCCCCGATCGACCAATACGAAGGAATTTTCACATCCCCGCACTGGCAAGAAATATTCTCTCTCTTCATTTATTAATTGTAACAGTACACATGTTGTGTACCTTCTAAAATGCCCTTGTGGACTGGCGTATATAGGTCAAACTAAACGTCAGCTCAAATTAAGGATATCTGAACACAAGACAGCTATTCGGACCCAGAACATAACTTATGCCATGGCGAGGCATTACAAGCAGGCTAATCATGGCTCCCCTGCATCACTGAGGTTCTGGGAAATTGAGAAAATCACACCCCCACCCAGGGGTGGTGATATTATCAATAAACTCCTATGCAGGGAAGCCTTTTGGATACATACACTTGGCTCTTTAGAACCTCTAGGCTTAAATGAAGAATTAAATTTGACTTGCTTTCTCTAATGTCAAAGTGTGTTATAGTATAGTATTTAGATAAATATACTTTTAGTCCCCATTGCCCTGTGAACATCTTTGTATAAAAACTTTTTACATTTGTATAAATTTTTTACATTTGTATATTTTTGTTTGTATATATTCATCTTTGGTCTGGTTATGGGCATTTGCCCTTTAACGACTGATTACTGAGTGTAACACCTTGGTAGAGATGGGTGTAACTTTAGATTGTCACTGCCCCTTTTGAGCACAATCACACCTGTTGATGATCCTTATTAAGGGGTTCATTGCCCATTTTCTCCAAGGACTCTGATGAAGATGTAACTATGCATCGAAACGTTAGTCACTGTTATGCACCTTAGGAAATCAAATCATCAAGTAGAAGACATCTGTGTTGCACCGGCAATTTTTTGCTATTTATTCTGTTGTGTCCTGCCTTGGTTGCACCGGATTGTTGTGGTCTGCAGAAGCGCAGAGAACTCCCCCTTTTTTCCACAAAATATTACAAATTGGCATGTTTGAATTCATAACGTTTACAGAAGGTAGCCGTTTCGGTGGCGTTACGTTACAACACTCCACACAGTGCTTGCTGAGATTGATCATTTGTATTCAAAGAGTAGTGCACAGGAGGAAGAGGAGGAGGGAAATGAAGAAGGAGAAGGCAGTACACTGGAGAGATCAGGCTGGTCAGAGCAGGAGAAGATCACAGAGGGATATGCAGAAATAAGTGAAAGAAAAGAGGGAAAGGAAGAATTGACTGTGAGGGATGAAGAGGAGGCTGCAGATTCAGATAGAGGGCCAGAGGGAGGAAGAGGAGGCTGTAGATTCAGAGAGAGGGACAGAGTGATCAGGAAGATGAAGATGACAGGGAGGAAGAGGAGGCTGCAGATTCAGAGAGAGGGACAGAGGGAGAGAGTGATCAGGAGGAGGCAGATGAAGATGACAGGGAGGAAGAGGAGGCTGTAGATTCAGAGAGAGGGACAGGGAGGAAGAGGAGGCTGTAGATTCAGAGAGAGGGACAGAGGCAGGAGGAAGGAGGCCAGTTGTAAGGCCCATTTGTTAAAATAAAATAAGAATATATATAGTAGTGCATCAACATAAAATGTTACTATAGTTGATTGTGAGACATTAAACGTGATCTTGACTTTGACTCCATGCTACAGTGTAGCCAATGGTTTACTTTGACTCCATACACACTAACTGCCTGCTTCATGATGATGATGTGATAATTTCACATTTTGCATTTTAGAAATAATCTCTGGTTTCAAGTTAAAGCTTCCCTAGCTGTCTGCTTTATTTCACTGTTACAGTCAAAGATAATTGATTGGCTACATATTGCAACATTTAATAATTACTCTGTAGCCACCAAGTTCTGTGATAGATTCTTTGTATAAAGTTATGTTAAACATTTGTGCATCTGTTCTGTCTCTTGAATGCACTTTATGCTGAGGCTATTGTACATACATCTTCACTGAGCCATGCAGAAGCCTGATCTGTTAGTATAGAAGTATGGGCTATATGCTGTTGATGATAGCGACTTCGCGATCATCGCAATCAAGGGCCCTTGAGTCTTGTTGCCCTGGGCACATGAAATTGTTAATCCGGCCCTGGTTAAAGAGCGAAGATTACAATAGATCTTATGAAAAAATGCTTATTTAAATACTTCATGTCATATCGTTGCTGCGAGAAGAGATCACAAGAAGGAGAGAAAGATCAACTGAAGGTTTAATGACCAAACCTGCTCTGTGTAACCGAAGCTGAGGGTTGAAAACAGCGTCCAGTAGCTCCCGTTGTCGCTCGTTCTCCTCTTTTGAACGACAAAGTTCCTCCTCGTACTCTGCTATCGTTCTTTCAAACAGCCCAAATATCTCTTCAGCAGCCGCAGTTAGTCGCTGCTCCACCAACGCTCTCAGCATCTGGACTTTACACATTTTACCTCTTTCTCAACACAACAAAGAGACTCTGCTAACACACCTTTCTACTAGACGCCATCTTGTTCAAAGTGTGAACTTAGGAAGTTAGCCGCAGTAAAGACTATAGCTTCCGGTGCAATTAGTTGCTGAGCTTCAAAATAAATGTCCGGAAGTGTTCCAGATTTCCTCTGAAAAACATGCAGGAATATAAATGATTAAAGGGAATCTATGCAGCTTTTTTTTAGCTTAATTTACCTTAACTGAACAGCTTCGAAGTCATTGGAATGGACTTTTTTCAAGTTGAATGGTGGTCGTCTCGCTCCCCCCTAGCGCCTGTGAGCGGAATAACCACCCTTGCAACTCCGCGTCAGGAAGTATCGCTAGATATCAGGTCTCGCGATGTATTGAATTGCTTCACGGCACTGCACACATACGCCCATTCAGGAACCAGCTAACAAGGTAGCAATGGAGTTTTTCACACTATCGTCATGGCTGAGCTGGTAAAAAAGAAGCAGAAAGCTAGGAAAGCATTGTCGGAGGAACAGAGAAAGAGGAAACGGCCGACTGACCGAGAGAGGAGTCAGACAACAGTAAACATAGGAGCTGCCAAATATCTATTCTGAAGCTGTAGGGGGCGCTCTTTAGAGAAACCTGCCAGCAAAAAAACAAAACTGCATAGCGCCTCCTTAATTCAAACATCTGTAATGAAGCTCCAGAAGTTCTCTTAGTTCTCTTATAAGACACTAAGTCAAACTGGAAGTTCATAAGATTACATTTGGAACCAACAGTGTTGTAATGTAACCATGTACAAATACTTAGTTATCGTACTTAGGCCGAATTGTCACGTATCTGTACCATTTATATTTCTGGAAACTTTCACTTTCACTCAGATACATTTCCTAACTTAAAGGTATGCTTTTATTTTGACACCCGTGTGTGTGTGTGTGTGTGTGTGTGTGTGTGTGTGTGTGTGTGTGTGTGTGCGTGTGAGTGTGTGTGTGCGTGTGTGTGTGTGTGTGTATGTATGTGTGTTCAACTCAGGTAATACGTAAAATGTAGGTTATCAAACAAAGGCTATAAACATATCTAAATAAATCAATCCATCAGTTTTTCTAATAATCTTTACTGTTTAAAAAGTCACGACAGTAAAACAGGGTTTCTAAAGGTATCCTCATGAAAGAAATCAAAACAAAAAAGCTGAAACTAGAATAACGGGGCTTTTATTTTGACAGCGGTCAGCGGAAGTGGTGTTTGTTGTTGTTTGCCCGTGCTGAGCAGCGGGAGCAGTGAGGAGAGAAGCCGTTAGCTGAATCCAGATCAGGGAATCCCGAACAGCGTTTCTTAGTTTGTTCATCAGAGATGGAGCGACATCGGGAACACACGGAGGAGACCAAGCTGCGGGGAAAAGGTTAGTCTGACAATCTAACTGCTCTCATAATCACGCTAAGCTAACGTTAGCCTGGTAGCCGCAGGCAGCTAGTTCCTGAAGCTAATGTGTTTTTATATCAGCGTGCTAACTTTATCCTCCCAGTCCTTCAGCTGCAAGAAAAACATCCGCTGTCCTAGATTCACTTCTGGAAGAAGTATGCAGACCCTTTACTGCAGTTAAAGTACTAATACCAGTGGCATGAAAAGAAAAGACTCAAGTAAAGTACAAGTACCTCAACATTTGGACTGAAGTAAATGTACTAAAGGCCGGGACACATATAGCCGACAGGCGACTGTTGACAGAAAACCCCGTCGATATGATCAGTCGCGTCCCCGAGGTCCAAAAAACTGCCACAGAACAGACCAAAGAGACGAGAGGAGACGAGACGTAATACATCTCTATAACAGCAGGCAGCGCTAATCTGTAATGTTGCCCAAGAAATGAAAAACGGCAGCTGATTGGACGAACGCGTCACATGGGTTTGTTTTCTCCGGATATTGAGAGCCAGACTGTCATGGCGGCCGTTCAGAATACGATCTCATATTGTGCTAAAATAGTTCACTGAAACGTGTTTCTGAAAACATTTTAAGCGAGAAATAGGCCATGCAGTTGCTGAATCTGTCTTCATTTCAGCTCAACAAAGGTCAGTTTAAAAGATTTTCATCAGATTTTGAGAGACTGTAGTCACCTCATTGCGCTCGTCATTTCTGGGTGAGTCCCGATTTCCCTGCCGCCGACCGAACATGTCAGGTCGGCCAAAATGAATGCCGACAGCCCCCCAGACGGACGACGGCACGGGACACACTGAACAGATTTGAGTCACTGACCTCACCAGACTGTCCCACGGCCAATAATCGTGTTAATGTGTCCCGGGCCTTAGTTACATTCCAGCGCTTCCTACATTATAACCATCCAGTCTTTCTTCCACTGGCCAAAAAGTGATTGTAGCTTCTGCCTCAAAATGACTAGATTTTATTCATGGCTATTCGAGGCTTTTATCTGACAGATTATAGCCCACACTGAACTGTATACCTGTTGAAATACGTTTTTAAAGGGCCAGTACATCCAGTAACACACCGTTTTCTAATGGTGCGTTCTTTTTGTCCACGAAAGTCGTTTTACGAGTCGTTTTGCGGAGTTACGAACCGGAAGTTGCAAAAAGAACGCCACCAAGGTCGTATATACGACTCGTCAAGTCGTCTGAACTCAGAGGACCCCGAGTTCACTTTCAAAGATGGCTACGTCGTGCATCACACGTAGTAAACATTGTGGTTTTCTACAATTTTAAGCACTTTTGTCTTTGTTGTAACCAAATGAAGAAGTCGTAAACATATAGCGCTGTATACTGCTACCTATAGGCATGTCGCTACAGTCTTATTAGGAGTTAAATACCGCCTGATTAGTTATTTTGTAGCTTGTGCAGCTGAAATGGGCTAGAGACGTTCGGTTGCTATATGACAACAATGGCTTTAAGCCGAGTCTTGAGCAGAAAGCAGAGCAGTAGCCTAACGTTAATCAAAACGTAATTTACATGTATCAAATTGTGAAATATATTTGTATATATATATATAAATGTTACTAAAAATTTTACAAAAATCCATCTTTTCTCCGACTCGTAGTATTGTGTGACAAAAAGAATGCAACAACCCGCGGTTATTCGTTTTTCGACACGGATGTGACGTCACGCTCGAGCTACTAGTAGGTTTGTTAGTTTAGTTCAGATTGCTAAACTTTTGTTTGAGGGGATGCTTTGGTATGGCCAATATTATTGGAGAGAGCATTGAGAGCCATGTGTTCCTTTTGTTTAGTTAGCTTTATAGCTAAATTTGGTTAGCAAGTCACTCTGGGCCTTTTCTAGGTTTTGTTTAGGTGGGAGTCCTCTCCTGTTGAGGCTTATCAGCGAGTGTCCATAGGAGGCTCGTGGTGTTTTTTGTTTTAAGTGGCAGTGAACGTGGGTAGAGCTTCCCTTTTCCCTTTTCCCCTACATCGGCTCGGGAGCACCTCCGTGGATGTGGGGAGGCTGCCAGGTTTTGGTTGTCTTTTTCCACTCCGCTGGTTTTGTGTGCATAAAATCCCACCACATGTGACTGCACGAAGGCTAGTTAGTTGTTTTTGGAGGATATAGGGTGTGGCTCCTGTCCTCAAACCCAGACTGGCAGCGGGTGAGTTGTGTATATATTTTTTCTCTTTTTCAGCATTCGTAATAGTTGTGTTGGTGGAGGAACAGGGCTCGAGAGTGCGACCAATTTGGTCGCAAATGCGCCCAAAATTTGTAAGGGTGCGACTAAGATTTTTCCTAGGTCACACCAGTGCACCTAACGTCCTCGCATCCGCTGCCTCTCCACAAACGAAGCGATGTCGTTTATATCTTGCTGTACATGACCCATTCCTTCTGTAAAGCCGTGCCTGTGTCAGCCGTCACTCTGAGTAGCTTCAGTCCATCGTACTCCCCCTCTCTCCCTATATGAGCTACTGGGCTATCTGGTGTTATTGAAAACAAGTGAAGGAGCTTTCTCAGCGATATATATTTTTTAAATATATCCCAGGCTATGTGGCTATGTGTTGCAGCTCTATATTTTCAAATTGGGAAGGAAACCCTGTCTTTGCATTTTATTTCAATCACATCTGTTTTGATAAAAGAGCTTGTGAAAAGTGGCTTTGACTAAGCTAAACTGAACATTTAGCCTACTTTGTAAAAAAAATATAAATTAGAGATAGAGAGATATATGTTGTGTATCGCCATTCAGCCGAAAAATACAGAGATATGATTTTTAGTCCTGGACTAGTGAAAGATCTGATAAGAATCAGTGTGGAGGGGCCCAGCTTGGAGGATTTTGATGCTAGGGAGTGTGGCAAGATGGTTTAGCCAAGGCCAAAAGGGAAGAAGGCCAAATTACAGGTGTTGGCCATCTGAGGGGCATCTGACAGCAAGGGGGGGGCCCGCTATAAGACTTTGAGTACAGTATAATGTGCTTCAAATAAAAAATTTTACCAACTCCTTATTCTTGTTTAAAATAATTGACATTATATATATATGTATGTATGTATGTATGTATGTATAAGAATATGAATGTACATGGAGTGTGATAAAAAGGTGACCTTGAAATTGTGGCCTTGATGGCAAGGAAAAATTTGGGTGCACCTAAATTTTGTGCTGGTGCACCTAAATAAAAAAAGTTAGGCGCACCAGTGCGACCAAGGCAAAAAGTTAGTCTGGAGCCCTGAGGAAGATGTCTTCTATTTTGAGTGTTTTTTTTCAAGCTCCTTCAGAGGTAGCTTTAGAGTTGTGTACTAAGGAGCAGTTGATTGAAATTGCTGACCATTATCAGATTGAGATTGCTGATAAAAAACTTAAAGAGACTGTTAAGGCTAGATTAAAGCAGGGTCTTAGGGAAGCAGGTGTTCTTTTGGGTCAGTCTGCTAGTAGTGAGCGTGCAAGTTTTCAGTCTAGCCCTTCATTAACTTTTGAACAGCAGAGGGAGTTGTTGCAAATGCAGTTAGAAATAGCGCAATTGCAAAATGTCAATAGACCAGAAGGAGTACCACAGTTTGATGTTTCACAGAATCTTCGTTTGTTGCCTAAATTTGATGAGTCAGATCCAGATACATACTTTACTTTATTTGAGCGTATTGCAGGAGCTAGAGCTTGGTCAGATTTGGACATGACTATACATACATTAATGAACGTAAAGTTAAGTCTCCAAGTGATGCAGCAGTTCTTGTAGATGAGTACAGGTTAACGCATAAAAGCCATTTTGAGTCAAACAGTGACATGTACTATAAAAATAACTTTACTCCTGGGACTAGTAGGTCATCTTTTTCTGGAGCTTTGTTTCAAAGGCCTCAGCAGAAGTTTGGTTCTGGGGGACCTACAGCACTGGTTAAGGCTAATACCTGTCGCTACTGTTTAGTTGAAGGACATTGGAAGGAAGATTGTCCTCTACTTCAATCAAAAAAGTTAGATAAAGCTAAACCTGCTGTGATGGCAGTTCCTGTTACAGCCGCTGACCACCAGGGTGAGTTTTCTCAGCAAATAGTTGAGTTTGGTTCTGAGTCTTCCAAAGGTGATTTTTCAGCCTTTATTTCAGATGGTGTCGTGTCTTTGGTAGACGGCAACCACAATGTCCCAATTAAGATCTTAAGAGACACTGGAGCTTTAGATTCTTTTCTTTTGGAATCTGTTTTGCCGTTCTCCAAGGAGTCTGATACTGGCAGTTGTGTAGTGATACGTGGCATGGGATTAGTTCCATTCTTTTCTCCTTTATATGACATTACCCTTAAATGTGGTCTGGTAGAGGGCAATGTAGCTGTTGGGGTTAGACCCCAGTTGCCAGTAGAGGGAGTGCACATGATTTTGGGGAATGACTTGGCAGGTAGTAAGGTGTGGGCAGATGGCAAAATCAACATCTTTAAGAAGCAAGCTTCAGTACTCCCTGCATCGTAGGGCTGGGCGATATGGCCTAAAAATAAAATCCCCGATTTTTTCAAAAAAAATCCGATTTAAGATTTAAATAGATTTTTTTCTCCCTCTACTTAAAATCAATCTGCAGATGAAGAAATTGTTCAAAACACGTTTTATTTTGTTTTGACTCATACACACACACGGGGCACGTATACCATTATGTTTATTCATGCCAATTTTGTGGAAATATAAATTGGTTTGAGTGTTTTCCCTACCAGTTTTTTTTTTTTTGGGGGGGGGGGCTATATATTCAACAACAACAAAACGGATGCGTGAGATAAAGCTGTTTTCACACATAGGCCTACAGGTAATTTGCTTCTCGTTCCTCGCTAAAAGTTCAAATAATTTTAACGTTATTGCGCAACCTTGCCCCTATTTCCATCTGTTGCTGAGTAACGTACGTTAACATCCCATGGTCTCTTGAATGTAGCATACCTGTAGCAAGCTCCTTCGTAGCGATAAAAACAAACGAAGCGGAGCTCCGTGCTACAGAGCGGCGATTGTTAAGCCGCTACAGACCTCCGTCACAGCTCGGTCGTATCAGCAGCATTTAGTAGATTCGTAAAGCCGCAACAGAGTTCCGCAACACCGCCTCTGGTGCCCCGCATGGTGCTCCTTCAGGTCAGCTGTAGCTGGTTGTTCAGTTATCCCAGAATAGGTGACTGTCAGCCGGGGACAGTGCACCGCGAGCTGCCGGTCATTTCGGCGGAGATTACGGATAAGTAAGTAATGAAACGACTGGTTAAGAAAATAATTAATGTTAGTCCCTGTCGCTGCCATGTTGTGTGTGTCTCACAACAGATGATTTTATTCCTTTCTTGGGAATAGTGTTAATTTCATCAGACGAGACGAGACTAAATATGTTCGTCAACGACCTTTGTTTCCATGACTAGACGAGACGATGACGAGACTGCGCCAATGTCCAAAAACGCTGACTAAGACTAAATTAACATGCATTATTGTTGACAAAAAAAGACGAGACTAAAATGTTTTGCATAAAATAAAAACTAAGATAAAATCTCTCTTCATTTTCGTCTACAATCGCCTCTACTTTTTCATCATGCGATAGAATATTCAGCTACCGAGACCCGGTGCTACGGCACCGACAGGTGCCTTAACGACCGTTATCTACCGGACATAACCTGATTTTGGTGCCACTTAAATGCCTGCGCTTCTCTGTGATGCTCCTAAACGGACGTTGGAGTCAACCGAAACATCGCTGCACGGGACGCTAGTTAACACTACACTTGGCAGCAGGTAACGTTAGCCTACCGTTAGCTAGCAGTTTAATGCTGACAGCTAAACGGTGTAAAAGTTTGTCTCGCTATTTCACTGTGTAGGATTCCAACACGAGACGTACGACAGTCTGCAGCTGCCGTTGTCTGAAAAACAACACACATGTTGCGTTCACTTGAAATACGCCACGCCAGTGTCGTGCTGCATTTATTTTATTGTAAAATATCCTTTTTCCCCTGCAGTGGTTGTTTTTGTCGTTTAACAGGAATTTACTGGTGAAATAAGGAAGAGGCTCAATATTTGTATAAATTTATATAATTTATTTATTTTTAACTATTTGACTGAAATGGTTATCAGAAATAATTTATTTAAAAAAAGACTAAAATGTTTTGACTAAAACTTGACTAAAATGGCGAGACTTTTAGTCGACTAAAACTTGACTAAGATACCTTGAGTTCTCTTTTGACTAAAACTAGACTAAAATGACGAGACTTTTAGTCGACTAAAACTTGATTAACAAAAAATGTTGGCCTAAGACTAAATTAAAAATAGGTGACAAAATTAACACTACTTGGGAACAAACTTCCCACTATCACCGGTAGCCATGTTGTCACTTGCTGTTGCTGTTTCGTGTGTGCTATGCATATGTCAATGGTGCTATGCATGGATGTATTAAGAATAAAGGTGCTATGATGTTGTTGTTGTTGTCGCTTGCCATACTGCTATGTGAAACTAACGCTACGGAAGCTCTGGGGAGCCAAAAATGCGCCATTACACAAAAACTCGATTTACTTATTTTTTAAATCGCCCGCAACAAAAAATTCGAATTTAATCGATTTTTCGCCCAGGCCTACTGCAAAGGTATCTCCAGATTGCAACTGTGTGTCTTCGGAGGTATTTCCAGGTTGTGCTGTTACCCGCTCTGCCTCACGCAAGGAGGATGCAGGGAAAATGTTTGTTGGTGGTCTCAGCTGGGAAACGAGCAAGAAGGATCTTAAAGATTACTTCACTAAATTTGGCGAGGTGACAGATTGCACCATAAAGATGGACCAGCAGACAGGCCGGTCAAGGGGCTTTGGCTTCATTCTCTTTAAAGATGCAGCCAGTGCAGAAAAGGTTCTGGAACAGAAGGAGCACAAGCTAGATGGCAGAGTGATCGACCCAAAGAAAGCCATGGCCATGAAGAAGGATCCAGTCGAGAAAATCTTTGTGGGAGGTCTTAACCCTCAAAGGAAGTCATTCAGGAGTACTTTGGATCCTTTGGAGAGGTTGAGACCATTGAGCTTCCACAAGATCCAAGGACTGAAAACAGGAGGGGTTTCGTGGTCATCACATATAAAAAAGAATTCCTGTCAAGAAGGTTATGGAGAAGAAATACCACAATGTCGGTGGAAGGAAGTGTGAAATTAAAATAGCCCAGCCCAAAGAGGTCTACCGGCAGCAGCAGTATGGCGGCCATGGATACGGAGGACACGGCAGGGGCTGTGGAGGCCAGGGCCAGAACTGGAATCAAGGTTACAACTACTGGAATCAACCTGGATGCAGCCAGAACTATGGCTACGGACAGTCTGCCAGGGGACACGGGGCGACTGCTAAGAACCGGAATTGAGTTGTTTTTTTCCTCTCTTTTTGGGGAACTTTTTGAATAGGGTGGGCCAAATTTTGGGCTGAGGGTGGGACCCTCATTTTAAGGGGGGTGGGGGGGGGGGGGTGTTACGACCCCACCTCTGCAGTGCAGGGGAGGTTCCTCCTACAGGCAGAGGGTCATTAGTGATTGGAAGCACCTGGGCTCAGCATATTTAAGCTGCTTCTAACCACTCTGTTTTCTTTCTCTGCTCTTCCAGGTATGATCCTGTTATGTTTGTTCCTTTTATAGTCATTTACACACATACAGATTCACTCACCCATGCACTTTACATGCATCTTACATTATGACATTCTCACACCTCATTCCTTTTTCTTTGTTTAAAGTTAATGTCTTGGTTTACAGTAAAATATCTTTTTGATTGGCCTATACTTGTTGGTGTCCCCTAATTTTTTGCCACAGGCTGTGAGCCGGTTTGTGATAACACACGTATCCATTATAAGATTAACTGGAACCTGCGGTAAGAGATTGCGGGCGTAACAAGCTCGCTGACCGCGCTCTCAGTCACACACCGGCCATTTAGCAGGAGGAGGGGAGGGAGAACAATAAGCTGCAGGGCCTGGAGCTCTGTCGGGGCAGCAGCGTTTGGTAGTCCAGTCACCCAGAAAGGGTGAGTTTGCGCGGGTGTTGAGAACCGCGGGCTGCCGGCCGTGACGGAGCTCAATCGAGCTCACAGCAGGCCGGGGTCTGTGAAGGAGGACAGGCAGAGCGGCGATGTAGCAACCCAGGTAGCACCGGCCGCTGAAAATTTGCAATTAGCCATCCATTTTCATAAAACGGCCCATATTTGAGCTTTACATAGTTGATTTCTCGCATAAAAAAGTTTCAGAAGTGAATTTTGTAATGGAATAGCAGAGATCTGCGCGACCTAGATTCAGAAGACTACCTGATCTCAGGTCAGTTGTGTAGCCTATGTCAATCTTGGGCCGTGTCTGTTCTCTTAATACACCCACGGCCATGACAAAGGTACAGGTCTTGGGATGCTTACGTCAACTTCCAGCTTTGTTGAGATTCGCCCGTTTTCAGCGGCAGTTTCAAAATATGAGATTTTCATAGTAAAGGGGTGTCAATGGGATTTTGAGCTTCTATGTATGTCCTATTTATCCACCGAACTGTCGTTCTTCAACTATGACAAGGTAAAATCGGTTTTGCATTCTATCACCCCTTTAAGTAACCGTGACAGTAAACATTTATTTCACACCATTATTACGGTTCAACTTAGCAATTGATCAGCGGTTCACATGCATTCCAAACCGTGAGTGTTCAACTATGGTCCGTTACACCACTGTTGTCATGTCACGGATAACAGGCTATGCTACCGAGTTAACCGTCTGATGACAGCACGGTGGCTCAGTGGTTAGCACTTCTGCCTCACAGCAAGTTTCTGGGTTTGAATCCAGTGTGGAGTTTGCATGTTCTCCCCGTGTTTGCGTGGGTGTCCTCCGGGTGCTCCGGTTTCTTCCCACCATAAAGACATGCATACTAGGACTACAGTTGAAAATTAGCCGACTGGCTAACACTGGCGCATTTACAGAAATGTTGATTAATGTGCATTGTCCTAACCAAATAAACTACATAACAGGCTATGCTACATGTTTAATATTACCGAGTTATAGGTCGTATAACAGGCTATGCTACACGTTCAATATTAGCGAAACCAAACTTTCATGGCGAGTTCAGGGTCGGCTAACTGGCGTTCACATTTGTCCTGCGGGCACGAGAAAGTGAGACTTCGGCGTATTCTTGAAATGTTAAACGCCACTATGACACTAAGCACGGATATTTCCAACAGCAATATCCTCAGAATACAGAGGGGAGAACAACAAAACTTGGTCAGTTAAAATCTTCCTATGAATCAACTACCACGTTTTCTGTGAGATCTGTGACCCAGCGAGAGTGAAGCCTCTCTCCGAGTAGCCTTTATATTACTGGGCCTTGTTGTTTTTAAGGTCACTTTGTTTAATCAGGTTTTTCAGGCATGAAAACAAAAACAGTTTGCTTATTTAGTTTGTAACATTTTCTTCTTTAGGCATGAAAATCAATCAGTGAAGAATGTTCTCTTTTTGTTAATATTTCTTCTAAAACTATACTGTACATTTGTAAATTATATCATACATGTTGGAGCTGCTTAGGTTAAAAAAACAACCATTTTGGGGCAGACAGAGCCATTTCTTTTGTACTAGTTTGGAATGTATTTTAAAAATTTCTAACTTTAATGTATGTTACTCCTAAAGTTACAGTAGATTTTAGGCAACAGATTGCAGTCAAACATTTTTACCACTAGGCTTGAATGTCATTTTTATCTGACTCCCTTAAACTTGAATTAACCTAACAAACTTGTTGTCTGTAAGTTATAAGCAAGTTTAATACAAGTAAATTGCTTATCACCAATCGTTCTGGACCTTTGACCTTGACCTTTTGAATATAAAGTTTGAGAATCCCTGCTATAGTGTGTAGTTTCTGTCTCCCCCATGAGGAGAAACAACACTGTCCACGCGTCCACGGTCCTGTGACCCAAATCTGAAAAAGCTCAGCCGCGACCAGCGGACCTGACAAAATGGTGGAAGACGAGGAGATATGATGATGGTCTGGTAGCTAAGATAAGTGAAGCAGTATTTGCCAAACTCAGCTCCAGTCTGGATACGAAACCCCACCAGATAACTAAATCAGTGAGCTCAGTGGCCCTCATTTATCAACCTAACATAGAAACCAGCGCAGATATGAGCACAGAAATCGTATTACGACAGGCTTCATGTGTGATTCATGAAACGTTCGTATCACACCAATCGGAGCGTAAGAATGGTCGTACGTTGATAAATGCAGCAGCTGGAAACGATCATAATTTAAATATCACGCCCAAATATATTCTCTGTTTTGAGGCCTCGCCCCTACAATTTACGACATGGCGAGACGTAATCCGGCTGAGAAGCGGCACTTTTCAGAGGTGAAGACTGAAACCCTGATATCTCCGGTTCATTTGCACTAACGTGTGTACTATTTGGCAGCCTGAAAACTGGTATTAAAGGCTGTAGAAAGAATTCGGGATGAAAAGAGATCGCTGATGCGGTCAACAGTGTTGTCGTAGGAAATTGGACTCCAGCTGAAGTTTAGCCTGTTTAATTTATACATCCTTGACACATTTTCTATAGTCCTAATAGTAATATACAGGCTTCTATTGCAATCTCTTAGGCCTACATGGTGTACCTATATTTAAATAAACACACGGTAGCGGGGTTTATGCAGTGTCTTTTATTTTACTCGTGTTTTTTTTTCATGAGTCGAAGAAGAACGAGGCAACAGCTGTGACGGAGAGCCACCGAAATAACAAACAAGCCAAAATAACTCGGTCAATGGCAGAAAAAAATCGTTCACCACATAGAAATGAAAACCTGAAGAATAAATAAAAATGTTGTACATCGTCATGTTTCCTGTATTGAATATCATTGCCAAACATAACACTATAGGCTACCTTTTAAAAGCGAAGAATAATAATATCCTGTCTCCTTCGTATAGCCCCCAGTTGGGGCTGTGCTGGACACTGCTCTCTGGGCATCGGGTCATCTGGCTCCATCACTACATTTATGGCACCCAGTTTTCCTGCGAGATGTTGTGCAGAACACCAAAGGCTAAAACAATGTTGCAGTCTTTTTCTGCCGTGTATAGGGTCCCCCCCGCTGATGCAAGCCATCTGCCCTTAAACAATCCGTTGGAGCGCTCCACCGTGGCACGTGCACGTACGTGTGCACTACCGGCTCGCAGAGGTCTTCTAAAAGAGCCAGATCTGCCATTGCTGATAAGTGATCAACTGATGACTTCTCCTTCTCCTGTTAAACTGATTATATGCTGCACCAGTCCACACTGACTCGAAAACTTCCGTACACAAGTTCAGACCAGACGTGAGATTTTATCGCAGCCTACGCTCACGTTCAAATTGATAAATGCTGAGCTTTGCGTAGGAATCAGCGTACGCCCATCCTACGCCTATTTTAGGTCGTACGCACGTTTCATAAATGAGGGCCAGTGTGAGGAAAAGCTAAAAAGCATAAAAAGCAGTGCCGGAAATGGGTCAGAGTACCGGCACTTCTGTTGCCCCCCAGAGTACCGCCACCTCCTGCGGTGAGTAGGTACGTACCCCTAAACACCTGCGTAACGACGTCTCTCATAGCAGCTTAAGTGTGCATTCACACGGGCGCCCGGATAACTCAGTTGGTAGAGCGGGCGCCCTAGAGGTCCCCTAATCCCATACATCAGACCAGCAAGCAACGGCATTACATGGCGAGTTCTACTGAAGGGATGTTTGCGTTTGTGGCAGAAAAACATTCTGACAAGAAGATTGTAAAATAAGTAGAGAGCATGCGCAGCAGCAATACAGACTTTTGCTCCGTGCACCCCTTCACCACTTACTCAATAAGAAGCTACTCTTTTAATATCATCAGTTGCATGTTTTCATACAAAAGGAGGTGTTCTATGAAGTCACGATTATGTCATAAAACAAAAAAACATGCTCACGAGCAAATTATATCATTTCACACACGCAGGTGTAATCTTTCACGCACCGATTCAACAATCGAGAGTTGAACAGGCAGCTGCGAGCATTAAAACAAAACCTAGGGAGAAGGAAAGAATGGCCCCCGCATTTATAAAAACTAAGCAACATGTGTACAGAGCATCCACCGTGCGCCAGCGCTGGAAGGCATACATGTTCTCGCAGGTAAACTCTGCTCTCCAAGTTGATTTCTGCGCGTGTGAATGAAACTGGCGGCTGAAACCAAGGAGGCACTGGCCCTACTATGATTATTCACTTTCAAGGCGATCTAACCCACGGACCTCTGTAGTTTACCTTGATTGACAGCTGTTGGTTGCAAAATGCGAGCATTTGGCCGCAGTCTGGAGCCCTGCTGTCTGATCCGGTGCAGCAAAGTTATCTTACCTTCCAGTTTGGGGAGATTTTCTCAGACAGACCGGCACAGCTTTTACAGCCGGAGCCGAGTGGAGGCATGAGGTTTTTTAAAGGGTTTTGGAAGCTCAGTTTTGTATGATGATCTTTGGGGACCTGAAATAAATTGGATGATTTCATTATGGGGCGGCATCCTCATCAGAGTGATGTCAGCTAATTAGCAAAGTATCGTTGAGACTGATATTTAATGTGTGTCTGTCTGTGTTTCAGCTTTACCTCCAGACGTTCTGGAAGTGATTGTTGGTGAAGAGGAGCAGCAGGAGTGTAGCTCCAGTGTGGACCAGCAGGGGCCATTGCCCCCCCCACACATTAAAGAGGAACAGGAGGAACTGTGGAGCAGTCAGGAGGGAGAGCAGCTTCAAGGGCTGGAGGAGGCTGATATCACCAAGTTCCCATTCTCTCCTTTCCCTGTGAAGAGTGAAGATGATGAAGAGGAAGCTCAGTCCTCACAGCTTCATCAAAGACAAACTCAACACATGGAAACGGAAGTTGATGGAGAGGAAAGAAAAACATTCAGCTGCTCTGAGTGTGGGAAAAGATTTGGCTTCAAGGGAAGTCTGAAGAGACACATGATGACTCACACAGGAGAGAAACCTTTTAGCTGCTCAGTCTGTAAGAAATCTTTTACGCAGAGAGGAAGTTTACAGTCACACATGAGAACTCACACAAGAGAGAAACCTTTCAGCTGCTCTGAGTGTGGTAAAGCTTTCTCTGATAGTGGAAACCTGAAGAAACACATGAGTACTCACACAGGAGAAAAACCTTTCAGCTGCTCAGTCTGTAATAAACATTTTAGACAGAGAGAAAGTTTACGGTCACACATGGTAGTCCACACAGGAGAAAAACCTTTCAGCTGCTCAGTTTGTAAAAAATCTTTTACACAGAGTGGAAGTTTACAGTCACACATGGCTGTAGTCCACACAAGAGAGAAAAGATTCAGCTGCAGTGTTTGTAACAAAAGATTTGCCTGGCGTTCTGATGTCAAAACACATAAATGTGTTGGTCAGATGGAAACAGAAGCTGATGGAGAGGACTGTAGAGGACCAGAACCAGCCAGGAACTCACATCCACTTTTACAACCAGAGACTGAAGACCAGACTGGAGACTCTTCTGATCCTGAGACTGATGACAGTGCTGATTGGAAGGAGACCAGAGAACCTCAGTCAGCTTTAAACTCTCTGAAACATGATTCAAGGCGTAAGAAATTATTCAGCTGCTCGGAGTGTGGGAGAAGATTTGGCCGCAAGTCACATCTGAAGAGTCACATGATAAGTCACACAGGAGAGAAACGTTTCAGCTGCTCAATTTGTGATAAAAGATTTGGCTTCAAGACACATCTGAAGAGACACATGATAACTCACACAGGAGAAAAACCTTTTAGTTGCTCTGGGTGTGGTAAAGCTTTCTCTGATAGTGGAACCCTGAAGAGACACATGAGAACTCACACAGGAGAAAAACCTTTCAGCTGCTCAGTTTGTAACAGAAGATTTGCCCAGCGCTCTAAACTCAAAACACATAAATGTGTTGGTCCGATGGAAACAGAAGCTGGTGGAGAGGACTGTGGAGGACTAGAACCAGCCAGGAACTCACATCCACTGATCCTGAGACTGGTGACAGTGCTGATTGGAAGGAGACCAGAGAACCTCAGTCAGCTTTAAACTCTCTGAAAAATAACTGAAGTCCCGGTAAGTCGTACGACTGATACCGCTGGGAAAAAAACTGTTAAGGGGCTCTGAGTGTGGGAAAAGACTTGGCTGCAAGACACTTAAGTTTTACACGGTCAAAAAGAAGATTCTGTTCAGCTGCAGCGTTTGTGACCAAAGCTTCACCTGGTACAAGCAGCTCAGGAACCCTCAGTGTGTCGGCCGTCAGAGTCAAACTGAGGAGAACAGAGAGGCAGCTGAAGACACGGAATCAGAAGCTGATGGAGAGGACTGTGGAGGACCAGAACCACATCCACAGACACTTTCACAACCAGAGACTGAAGACAAGTCTGTCTCTGTCGATGGTATGAAATATAGCTTCTCTTAGTATGGGAAAAGATTCAACAACAGGCCAAATTTGAAGGTGCTCATGATCATTCACACGGAGGACAAGCCGCTCGGCTGCACGCTTTGCGGGAGCCGATATTCGGAGAGGAAAATGTTATTGTGTCACATGAAACTCCACAAGACCGAAGCCTTACAGCTGTTCAGGTTTTTCAGACCAAGACAAGATGTTTTTGGGAATATAAAAGGATCTAATTCCTGTAAGGGACAGGACAGCAAGAAACGCACGGAGTAACATTCACAAAGGAGCAGAAAGATGATGCCAACTTTCTGTCAGATGAGTGATGACCGTTTAATAAGCTATGTAACAATTAATCTGTATTTCAGAACTGCAACTTGTGAGTTAATCTGAGATCACAAATTTCTTTATATAGCACACATTTTTTGACGCGTGATTAACAGACGCACGTTCTGTGATTAGGGCCATACAGCTTTTCTATTATGGAATTATCTATTCACCTCAGTTATGTTTTGTATTCCCAGAAGTAACTTCATCATTACCACAACTGTATATATTTTATTTTGTACATATATTTAACTTCTGTACTATTTACTGTCCTAGATTTAAATTTTTACTTTGAATTTGTTTTTGTACATATTTAATAAGCATTGTTGGAGCGAGCCTATGATATAATGACTGCTACTTTGTGATTGTTGTGCACATGATAATAAATGACATTCCCTGCAGATAATGCGTGTGAATGCTAAAAACTGAAAATTGCTTTCACCAAACCCAGATCTTATAGCAGGTTCCAATTGGAGCATAATGGACGGGAGTTGAAAAAAATATATCCATATTTCTATGAGAATAGTTTCTGTTCTGCTTTCAGGGAGTCTGAAATAAACGTTCATGTAACTGGAATCCAGTTAATTCGGCTGCATATATTACTGAAATAGAAAATAGATTTCCTGCAGAATATAAGTGTGAATGCTGAAAAGCTAAACTGGATTGCTGTCTTCAATGTAAAAAGTAGAAGGTGAAGTAGTAAGAATAGTTGGAATAAGGATAAAACATCTAAGGTCTAAGGTCCAAGCACAGAGAAGATTTATCAGAAAGCACTTTAAGTTATAAGCAGATCACTAGTTTCCTGTTATTATACAGAGATGTTCACGTTACTGTATTGTGTCAACAGTTAAGTTATTTTTAATATTGGATGTGGCGTTTTGCGGGGTGTAAATGTTCCACCAAAACAAGTTCCTTCACTAGACTATTTAGCAGTGCCATCGTCGCTGCATCCGGAGCTCAGCGCCGCCCAAGACCGTTGGGATTGGTTTAAAGAAATGCAAACAACCCAGAGTGTTGTTTTCACCTGTCCAGAGGCCTGTACTACGAAGCAAGATTTGGCATTAACGAGGTAACTTCAAGTTCAACCCAGGGTTTTGTGTATCACGATGGTGGATCACTTGTTACCTGGTTAAATCACCGTGGTAACTTATGTTGGCGATTAGAGATCAACCGGTATAAAAGCACCGCCTACTGACCAATCAATACTCGATTGATAACGGCGTCACCGTTCTTAGAAGATCTGGTGGAGCTCAGTGCGCAGAGAGAGAATGCATCTGCATGCCTAAGACTAAGTTCATTTTGGGACATTCTGAAAAATCAGGTCCATCCTTAGTTTCCTGTTAACATATATCACCCAGCTTTCTAACAGTCCTGTTATGATAAAGTTACCATCTTGGGTTTTGGAGCAAGAGTGCAGGGGATCGGTAAATGCTGACTCAGCATTCACACAAGTAAGCAAAAATCCAGATGTTTTTTTAACACCTGCACTGCTTCGTACGTGGAGTTTGAGGCGTTGTGCATCTTTCAGTTGACAACAGGACACACTAACCGGATCTGCTGCGTCTGAGAGGAAGTTAACGTGTTTATTCGAGTTATTAAATATTTGATGTTTATTCATTTATTTGACTTGGTTGATGTAGTTTGTTAATCTGGTGATAAAATGAAGTATTCACAGATTGGTCAGATCTTATATGATATTAAACTGTCTAATAAAAACATTAACTTCATTTCAGACAAACAACAAAAACAGATTACTTATTAGTTTTACGCTGAGTCAAAAACTTGTATCTTCTGTTCAACACTTAAAGGTCCCATGACATGGTGCACTTTGGATGCTTTTATATAGGCCTTAGTGGTCCCCTAATACTGTATCTGAAGTCTCTTTTATATAGGCCTTAGTGGTCCCCTAATACTGTATCTGGAGTCTCTTTTATATAGGCCTTAGTGGTCCCCTAATACTGTATCTGGAGTCTCTTTTATATAGACCTTAGTGGTCCCTTAATACTGTATCTGAAGTCTCTTTTATATAGGCCTTAGTGGTTCCGTAATACTGTATCTGAAGTCTCTTTTATATAGGCCTTAGTGGTCCCCTAATACTGTATCTGAAGTCTCTTTTATATAGGCCTTAGTGGTCCCCTAATACTGTATCTGAAGTCTCTTTTATATAGACCTCAGTGGTCCCCTAATACTGTATCTGCAGTCTCTTTCATATAGACCTCAGTGGTCCCCTAATACTGTATCTGCAGTCTCTTTCATATAGGCCTTAGTGGTCCCCTAATACTGTATCTGAAGTCTCTTTTATATAGACCTCAGTGGTCCCCTAATACTGTATCTGCAGTCTCTTTCATATAGACCTTAGTGGTCCCCTAATACTGTATCTGAAGTCTCTTTTATATAGGCCTTAGTGGTCTCCTAATACTGTATCTGAAGTCTCTTTCATATAGACCTTAGTGGTCCCCTAATACTGTATCTGCAGTCTCTTTTATATAGACCTTAGTGGTCCCCTAATACTGTATCTGAAGTCTCTTTCCCGAAATTCAGCCTTGGTGCAGAATTACAGCCACTAGAGCCAGTCCCACAATGAACTTTCCTTAGTATGTGCCATTTCTGTGTCTGTAGCTATTGAGGAGGAGGGGGGGGTATTGAGGAGGAGAGAAGGAGGGCAAGGTGGAGGGTGGGGGTTGGGGCTGGGGAAACGTATATTAATGTTAAAAAAAACTCATAATGTGACATTTTCATGGCATGGGACCTTTAAAGGAAATGGAAACAAACTACCATCATCTTTTGAATTTGGTTAATTGTTTCTCAGAGCTCTGACATTTCTTCAAAATATTTGTCTTTCCTCAAAATTTTATTTTAGGACCAGAATGATTTTAGGACCAGAACAAGCCAGGACTGATGACAGTGCTGATTGGAAGGAGACCAGAGAACCTCAGTCAGATTTAAATTCTGAATAATACTGAAGTCCTGGTAAGTCGTACGACTGATACTGCTGGGAAAAAACTGATAAGGGGCTCTGAGTGTTGGCAAGGACTTGGCTGCAAAAAATCTCTACGATGGCGTAAAACAATGATTTTTGCATCATTGGAAGATTGTTTGCCCAGAGGCAATGGACTACAGCCAGTAGCCCATAGGGGGTTGGACTGTCGTCTTTACATGAAGCTTTCCAAAGCAAAATGAGCGTCAGCCATCTTGAATCTTCGCTACTGGCTTCTCAGCAGAAAACTTTTACAGTAATTATGTGCATTCAAACTACCGCACATGTGTACCACCGGAAAACATTGGTAAAGATCGGAGAATATGAGGGAAACTTTATTACAGACGGAATACTCGACACACTGCGTGAGCTTCGCCTGCAATGGAGACGAGCGCATCGGCCTGCGGTGTCGCCAGATGCCACTAGCCGGGTAAGGGGACATCCTCAGTGGTGAAACGCAGAACGAGGGCTGGACAAGGCTGGACTATGAGCTAGCTAGGTGGAAAGCTAACGCTAGCCGGCCACCTGTTCCATCAATCCTGCTTGCAAGTGTCCGCTTATTAGACAACAAACTGGACTACATCCAACTTCAACGAAACCCCCAACGCGAGTTCAGAGACTGCTGTGTTTTTGTTGTTGTGGAAACATGGCTGAACAACAGTGTACTGGACTATCCAGCTACCAGGCCTGCTGCTCTGTCGCAGGGTAAGACAAGTGCAGGTGGGCTGTGTTAACACGGACTGGTGCTTGTATGCAACTAACTGCTTACTGCTGGTGGAGTTTGTGACTGTTAAATGCCGAGCATTCTACATTCCACGCAAATTTATGGCTGTTTTTATTCTCAGTGTTTTACAGCCCACCGAGCACTAATGCTAGTATACGTTAGCTGAACTTTACAGAGCCTGTGCACTAAATATAGCCTCTTTCTTATGTCATTTTTATATATTGTCGTTTTTATATATTTTAAATGTGTAACACCACTTGAGCCACGGTGAAACGTTGTTTTGTGTATATGGTTGAAATGACAATAAAACACTTGAGCAGTGAAGCAAGTGCATTGTGGGATTTGGTGTCTTTCATCCATTGGCCTAGAAGCCACCTATTTCTAAAATGTTTTCACATTTCTGCTACATAAGTGACCCAATTTAAAGATATATTTAAAGATATATATATATATATATATATATATATATACATATATATATATATATATATATATATATATATATTTCCAACGGTGAAATATCCCTTTAAGTCTTACACGCAGCGTTTGTGACCAAAGTTTCACCTGGTACAAACAGCTCAGGAACCATCAGTGTGTCGGCCATCAGAGTCAAACTGAGGAGAACAGAGAGGCAGCTGAAGACACGGAATCAGAAGCTGATGGAGAGGGCTGTGGAGGACCAGAACCACATCCACAGACACTTTCACAACCAGAGACTGAAGACAAGTCTGTCTCTGTCAATACTATGATATATAGCTGCTCTCAGTGTGGGAAAAGATTCGACAACAGGCCAAATCTGAAGGTGCACATGATCACATGACTGTACTTGTGAGTAGTTGGCACTAGTCTCTATACACGTTCTAAACAGTTACAAACAAGTACAGACACAGGGATGACTAGTTTGCCACGTGGTTTTGCAGATAGTGAAAAGGGTTAAAGGGTATTCAACCATTCATATACCATTCAACCCCTATGTCCCCATGTTTTTGTGTCTAAATGACTGATGGGAACAACAATCTCTGACCAGGTCCAGTATTAAGCGAGATCACTGCAGTTGGCAGCAGCGAAACAAGCTACAATGTAAGATGACAGAGCAATTGTGCAGTTTGTATTTACCTTCACTAAAGTGCTCGTTTTGCCGCTGATGGTAGTGTCTTGACAACATTATGCCTCATTATTACATTGCCTCATTTACATATTTAAAAATGGACATTTCAGAGAACGTTGAATAGAAAAAGAAATGTGTCTTAATGTCCGTAATCAGATGGGGAAGTTTGATGGTGTTGAACGGCTGCTGTGTGTTTTAGAAACCAGCAGGTGTCACTGTGTCTCTGTGTCTGAGCTTCATACGGCTTCATTCAGACATCACTAACTTCAACATGTGAAGACAGAAAGCAGTCATTTTAATGACAATTATCAAAGTGTTGTCAATCTGTTGTTTCTCAATATGCAACCACACAGCCCGTAGCAGAAAACACCGTCCAAATCCCCCCCAAAAAAACATTTGCCGATCAATCAATCGATCAAGTTACTCTTCCATCATTTCCTTAATGAAATAATTTGTTCATGTATTCATTCTGTTACTGATATTTTAACTAGATATCTGATTCTAGCAGCGTTCCAGCTGTAATATTATTTATTTAAACACAGAAGAGTTTAAATGTTGGTTAAAGTGATGGTTCGGAGTAATTTCACCCTAGGGTCCTTTGCACCATGACCTCGAGCCAAACACCCCCCAGAAGCTTTTTTCACCTGGGTCTAACATTGGGAGAGTTAGCGTAGAGTAGCGTTATCAGCTGAATAGCTTAGTGCAGGGGCTAATGGACCCACGTTTGTATCTTGTAAGTTACCCCACTAATAATGCCCGAAATGATACCAAACGTCTACAAGTAGTACAAATAGGTTATGCTCTCATAAAACGATAGATTGGAAAGTTTGTAAGTACACAGAGGTAAGGTGCTCCTTTTCTAATGGCATTTTTTTCCCTTACATTACTTTTATACTTTAAAGGTCCCATGGCATGAAAATTTCACTTTATGAGGTTTTTTAACATTAATATGAGTTCCCCCAGCCTGTCTATGGTCCCCCAGTGGCTAGAAATGGTGATAGGTGTAAACCGAGCCCTGGGTATCCTGCTCTGTCTTTGAGAAAATGAAAGCTCAGATGAGCTGTTTTGGAATCTGCTTGTTATGAGGTCATAACAAGCAAGGTTACCTCCCCTTTCTCTGCTTTGCCCGCCCAGAGAATTTGGCCAACCTATGAGAGAGAGACATCATGGCTTTCAAACGAGAAAAGTGGCAGTTGGTCAAGGCCACACCCCCACCATCCACCTTGCCACTCCCTGAATACTTTTGACACCTCTGATGTCGACATTTCAGTGTTTCCTCTATGTTGATAGCATAGTGGCGGTGCGCTACGGTAAAATTTCCAGCACCACGATATCAGAAATAGGGCAGACGCACAACAGGGTTTTGCTACTGTATGTACACCACGCACCACCGTTCCTTCGGCTGTTTATGAAAAGTCATAAAGTCTCTCTCCCCCTAGTGGGAGCAGAGCAACTGGAACAGTGACAGGACGTCATCACTCGTGAAGTCATGGTAACCAAATAAACAACAGGGCGAGTACTACTTCACTCAATAAGTGATAATCAGCGATGAAACCCGCGACATGAAATCTCCTGGTCTCCCTGTTCCTCAGTTCTTTCTGTCTCCTTTGCCTGTGGCATGGTGATGTTAGTATTTCCATAGGCACCCATTCTTATAAAGATGTTACCAAATTGTCTTGATATGAGGACTTATTGTACTTACATGGCGTTTTGGTGTAGGCCTACTGATAAGGGATCTTATGTCTGTTTTTCTTTTCTCTGTCATTTTGTCTGGACAACAACAACACAAATCTTTAACGTCAAATGTCTAAATATGAGTTAGGTTCATAGGTTCACCACACAGTCATATTATAATTATAAAACGATCTTGTGTCCTCCACATAAATATTAGGTTTCATCTGGGACAGAGGATATATATTTAACTGCAGCAAACCCACTGATCAGCCACTTCAAACACAACTGTAGATCTCCAATATTAACCCTAATATCAGTTCACACACATAACGTTTGGCTGTGGTAACGTTAGTTATAGTGGGTGCATTTCTATCCAACAAGGTATTAAACGAGCTAGGTAACGTTACATTATATTACACTAACATAGCAAACTTTTTTGTCATGACTAATTCATTAATTACTCAGCATCATTTCTATTTGAGAAAAGACTTCATCCGATGTTTAATGTGAATAAAACAGCCTTGAACCGCCTACTTACTATATTCCTGTTACTACCTGATGAGACTGTGAGTCTGGTGCAGATCCTTACATACAGCAGGCAGTGACCCAAACCACTGTGAGGCAAGGGAGGGGGGACTCAAAATGTTTCTAAACTTAAAAGGCATTTTTGGGGTTTGTATTGTTTTACTACTTACATAGATATTTTAAGTATACATCATCATGCTTCCTTCTTCCTGCTTTTGTAAGTGCTTCTTACAGTGCAGACACTCTACTGCTTGCTCCTGCTTGCATATTTCTGCTGATAATCTTGCTTTTCGTCTGAGAGAAACTATGAGCAGCGGCTCTTGGATACTTATAAATCACTGGACTATAAATTTTTTGTAGACATAGTAGGCTATTGTCATATTTGAACATTTTTCTGCATGAGCAAGGCCTACCAATAGCTCAAGCCTGTCCTAAAGTGACTGTAGCTAAAGCTAATTAGCAGCAAGATGCCTCCCTTCTCCATGGAGGACTACTACAAACTCCTTCAGAAGATTGCAGTTCTGGAAACCAAAATTTACCGGTTAGAAGTAAACGTGGAAGTGAACGGATCATGTGGAAATGACTAACACACGGCTAACTAGCACCAGCAAGACCACAAAGAAACAGGAGGGCTGTGGAATGGTTGATAAATCAACAAGTGGTAGTCCTCCCTGGAACTCTTTTGGTGCAAAGCCTAAGAGTAAATAATTTTCCTGGGAAATGGGAGTACGACTAACGGGCAGGGCACAGCGTCCTGAGATTTGTGATACGACCAGCTGGCCTGCATTATCATCCAGGCAGAGTGCCTCTTCAACCCCTGTACTTAGTAGGACACAGCCGTGGACAGCTGCAAAAGGGAAAATCAGCAACAAAATGCCTCCCCAACAACTGAGTGTGCAGGTGGAGAACAGATTTGTTCCTCTGCTGCAGGACCCTGGACATGACCTGGATTACGTCTCATCGTCACACAGCAGGGTAAGGACTGAGAGCAATTCTAAAAGTAAAAAGCTACAGGGAAAGCTAATGACTGGGTCCCAAACTCTGATTGTGGGTGACTCTGCAGTGAAAGATATAAAAAGCAGTAAAAACACCAAAATACTAATAAAAAATTATGTTTTCCCAAAGACATAGTGTCTGACCTGGCCCAAATAATCCAGGATATTGTAACAGCACACCCAACTGTGAAGAACATTATACTGCATATAGGGTCAAATGATGTTGTAAAGCAAGAGTCTGAAGTGCTGAATCGTGACTTTATGAATCTGCTTAACACAGTCAGCTCCCTAAACGCAAAGGTGTTTATCAGTGGCCCTATACCGCCAGAGGAGCTGAGAGATTCAGCAGACTGCTGGCACTGAACAGATGGCTTTCAACTGCATGTACCAACCATTCTCTGCAGTTCATTGACAACTTTAACATTTTCTGGGGCTGCAGACATCTTTTTAAAGCAGTTGGACTCTTCATTAACAAGCCAGGAGGAAAGCTGTTCACCTCTAGCCTACTTTACTTTCTGCGCCACACATCTGCTCCCTTGGCCAAGGACATGAGACAAGATGAACCAAAACAAGAGGAAGACACAACAAAGTGCAGCAGGGACCCACCATAGCCCCCACCTGAGCAAAGATTTGACCATGCGAGACCAAAGAGCGGAGATAAGAAATCTCAACTCCCCTTCCGGGTTACCGGCGGACACCGCTCCTTGCAACCGTGCATTCGCGCGGCACTCAGACACTGCAAATCGTCAACAATGAAAAGGGAACTCCCGCCGAGTTCAACGATAGCTCACACAAGACTTTACGTCATACGGTTCATTAGCTGTGAAAAGGGGCGTGGCAAAAGCATAGGGGGCGGGTCAAACCATCACCAATTAAAAAGGAACTCTCTGCTGAGTTCAATTATACCTCACACAAGACTCTACCTTAGATGGGTAAGGTTTTATGAAAGGGGGGGTGGCTTAAGCATAGGGGGTGGGCCAAACCATCACCAATGAATAAGGAAGTCTCTGCTGAGTTCAATGATATCTCACACAAGGGTCTACATGAAACGGGTCATTAGTTATAAAAGGGGGCGTGGCTAAAGCATAGGGGTGGGCCAAATCATCACCAATGAAGAAGGAACTCTCTGCTGAGTTCATTGATACCTCACACAAGGGTCAACCTTAAATTTTTCAAATGTTATGAAAGGGGGCGTGGCAAACCATCACCAGTTAAAAAGGAAGTCTGTGCTGAGTTCAATGATACCTCACATAAGACTCTACCTTAAATGGGTCAAAAGTTATGAAAGGTGGCGTGGCTTAACCATAGGGGGCGGGTCAAACCATCACCAATTAAAAGGAACTCTCTGCTGAGTTCAATTATACCTCACACAAGACTCTACCTTAGATGGGTAAGGTTTTATGAAAGGGGGGGTGGCTTAAGCATAGGGGGTGGGCCAAACCATCACCAATGAATAAGGAAGTCTGTGCTGAGTTCAATGATATCTCACACAAGGGTCTACATGAAATGGGTCATTACTTATAAATGGGGGCGTGGCTAAGCACAGAGGGGCGGGCCAAACCATGACCAATGTATAAGGAACTCTCTGCTGAGTTCATTGATACCTCACATAAGACTCTACCTTAAACGGGTCAACAGTTATGAAAGGGGGCGTGGCTTAAGCATAGTGGGCGGTCCAAACCATAACCAATGAATAAGGAAGTCTCTGCTGAGTTCAATGATACCTCACACAAGGGTATACCTTAAACGGTTTCAATGTTATGAAAGGGGGCGTGGCCTGAGGAAGTGGGCGTGGTTAAAGTATAGGGGGCTGCTCAGTATCACACGTAGACCACACATAAGTTTCATGTAAATCGGATGATGTTTGTCATATAAGGCACATTTCCTGTTGCCAGCGGGGGGCGCTATGACCAAAAGTCAATTTTGGCCTGTAGGTGTCCTCAGGGCTGGACCCTTGTCAATCGTGAGAAATTTCGGGCAGATACGACAACGTACACTCAAGTTACAACAACTTCTTTGTTCATCGCTAAACACTCAAAATGGCCGCCACGCCCACATCATCTGACAAAAAGTTTTTCTTTTAATAACTTTTCATCGTTAAGGTGTTGGGATGGTACAGACCAAATTTGAAGTCCATCGGATGAAATCTCTAGGAGGAGTTTGTTAAAGTATAGCACCTTGACTTTCAGGCCTTCTTCCTGTTGCCACTAGGGGGCGCTATGACTTTAAGTAAATATCGGCCTTTATTTGTCCTCAGGGTTGGACTCTTATGAATCCTGAAAAGTTTCGAGGTAATCGGACCAAGGGGGTAAGCTTCGCTTCAGAACTCGAACCTCCGATGGCGCCATTTTGTTGCTACAAAGGTATCACCTCTTGTTAGCATTCCACTGACCGCCTTTTTTTTTTTACGTCACTTGACTGCGAATAACTTTACATCTGAAGCGTTTAAAGACTCTATTTGTCCGTTGTTTAGTTCTAAAGAAACACGACAATGTATAAAAGGCTCCATTACCTTGTAGCTCACGTTATGGCTCCGTAGCAGACGTTTTTGTAAAAATAGGCTTACGATTGTGTCATAACCAAGTGCTTACTGTCGCACAGTAGAGGAATTACCGTATAGTACAGGAGAAGCTTGCAGGCAGTTTCGACTTACATTAGCTGTTTAGGTTTAATTGCTAATGTTAACTAGCATGTTATTTAGCAATAATTAGCCTGTGCTTATGTTATCTCCTTACATATACCTACACTCTCCGTCTCTGTAAGATTGGGAATGATTGAGATTTCTCTTGGCACAGCTACCAGAAGACTTACAACTTTCAGACAGGCTGCTCACGTCACATTTACGTTGTCTCCGTCAGTTGGAGGCTGCGCAGTAAAGCAAGAGATCACCGGAAAAGTGCTTCTAATATCCTTCACTGGTCTCCGTCCAGAGCAATGGGGTCTGTTGGTCCATTATATACTGTCTATGAATCGGACAATGTACACTCGAGTTACACCCACTTCCTGTTTCGGTGGCGAAACGCACAAAATGGCCGACCCGCCACGGCCACGTCCTATGACGAAAAGTTTTTCTTTTAACAACTTTTCATCTTTAACTTCTTAAGATGGCACAGACCAAGTTTGAAGTTGATCGGATGAAATCTCTAGGAGGAGTACGTTAAAGTACGACATGTGGAAATGGCCAAAATCGCACTAATTTCGAACATTTAATTCAAAATGGCGGACTTCCTGTTGGGTTTAGGGTATGGCTCTAATGAAGTTTTTTGTACATCTTGACATGTTACATATGTGTACCATGTTTCGTGAGTCTACGTTAAACGCACTGCAGGGGCTCAATTTTCTTAACTTTCTAGGGGGCGCTAGCGAGCCATTTTTGTGCGCCTATTCTCGAAACCCTTAAAATACATAAATTTTCACCAGACGTGATGCGACCGCCAAATTTGGTGAGTTTTTGAATATATTAAGCCCCTCAAAAAGCCAATTCATTTGACGGGAAAATAATAATAGAAAGAAAGAAACAATAATTCCTTCAGTTTCAATAGGGCCTTCGCCACTGTCGGCGCTCGGGCCCTAATTATTGTATGTAATACTGGCAGCTAGCGGTTAAAATAGTTACTGCACTACCAATTCAAAATACTGGAGAGTCGTTTCCCCCGCCCCCTCCTGCCCAGACTCGAAGTTCACAGGGGTTGCCAGGCTGAGACCGCAGAATTCACAACAATGTTGCTAGACGCTTTTCTCACATAGCCAGATATTACTCCACAGCACAGCAGAGCATAGATATATATGACAGCAGAGTAGCTAACGTTAGATGCTAGTCTCACATAGCCAGACATTACTTCACAGCACAGCAGAGTAGCTAACGTTAGATGCTGGCTATATTGACAGTCATAAAAGCCCGTGCTCACTCGGAGCTCTGTAAGCAACTGACAGACACACTTTTTCGGCTTAAAATTACAGTATGAACCGCTAAAAACACAACAGCTTCACCGTCCTCTCCACACGCCAGTCAGGCACACTTCCTCGGCTTAGAATTATAATAGAAACCGCTAAAAATACCACCACCATGCCGACTGAACAGCCCGGTCTCATGGCAGTTTGTGTAAATGTGACGTTATTTTAATCTATTGATACGTGTTCACAGAGACGTTTTTGTCGGTTTTTACGTGGCGGACAACACGAATCGGCCGCCTCCCGGCCGCCTCCCGGCCGCCTCCCGGCCGCCTCATCCAGCGCGTCCCCAGCGGGCCGCCTCGCGGGTGTGACAAGTTGTATATAACAACGTATTCAGACATACAATTTATTTTGAGTTAAACATAGTATATATTTTCAAAATATGTAATTTCATTTATATGCAGATAGCTAATTCAGATCCTTATCTGTGTGGTTTAATGATTCGTCGATGTGTTGGTAATGCCTAGGGGCTCCAGTAGGGGGATCGCGCTCCTCTTCCTCATTCAATACAGACGAGTGAAGGAAAGAGCTGCGTGTGTGTTTTTCTCATCCTTCTCCCATTACTATTCCCCTTTTTAAGGTAATTAGCGTTTGCAAAGCACTGTATACTTATGAACACATGCTGATAGTATTTTTCTTTATGTTACTGTGGTTTTAAATGCATGGAAAAGACGTTTTGTTGGACTTATTTGTTATTGAATTTCTTGCTAACTCAGACATGTGCTAGCTAGCCGGATACCCTCGTGCGCCGTGGAGTCTGAGTGTTGACGTTGGTGTTTGGCTCGCGTTGCCGTTTCATTTGTATATGTGTATATTTGTGTCTGCTTCACGTCATAATGACAAAAATTGAATGCATCTTATTAGTCAAAGGTTCCATGATGGTTTGGCTTGTTGGAGATGTAATTTGCATGTCATGTTTGTTTGGTTGAAGCAGTAGTTTGGATGATTTGGAGCATGTTGGGGATGCATTCATGGTGCCTGTGGTCCTGGAGCTGAGTGTGCGCATATATACATTATATATACATTTGTCTGTTGTTTGGAATGTATTCAATACAGACGAGTGAAGGAAAGAGCTGCGTGTGTGTTTTTCTCATCCTTCTCCTGTTACTATTCCCCTTTTTAAGGGTACAACACGGGCGCCTCCCAGCTTATGGAACTTCCTTTTCGGCCGCCTCCCGGCGTCCTTTCCCCGAGAAAATAACGTGACATTCGGCGTCCTTTCCCCGAGAAAATAATGTGACATTTACACGTAAAAAACGAGAAAAACGTCTCCGTGAACACGTATCAATAGATTACGAATAACGTTGATATTTACACGAACTGCCGTGAGAACGGGTTGGAACTACACGTTGTAAACAGCCATGGCCCGCTTGCCTGGTCCTCCCGGTAACGTTAGCAGGGTTAGCATGGCGGCGTTAGCCAGGACCAGTCGGGATCACTTTACTGGCTATGTCTCAATTGTTTTTGCGAGTAACCAACTCGGGTACTCTAGCTATATAATTCAATGTGAGTACACAAATGTTGAAATGACCTAAAATGCCCGTCCCTAGTGGCTGTGATAAATTAGCCTGAAGCTATGCTTACCTGTTCAGGAGGAAATAAGCCAATTCTGCGTCCTTTTGGGATCTAAGCTGTCTCCATCTTTCAAATACATCTCCAATATTTACCTCTCTGGTCACGCAACTGTTTTTTTAGGTCGGGTAGAATCTATCTCCATTTATCCTGTTCGTTTGTTTGCTGCTTTCATGTCTGTACTACCGTTATAGCTGTAGCACGCTGGGTTTACGTTTTTATAGGTATATCTGGCAACCCAGCCTGGCTGTCAAACTGGGCCGTTGATAACAACACACAGATCAAAACATAAACAGAAATTCCGTCACGGAATGTAAATTTCAAAAAGAAAAAATACTGACATTAGCATTGTTGTCAGAAAAGATAGTATTTCAGCTTAACATGTTTCCTTAATATCTGATGAGGCATTGGTGTCATTTTTGCATTTATTAGAGTACAAATATTACATATTGGACCTTTAACTGCAAACTTTGCAAATTTAGCATCCATTCCTCGTCAGCCACAGTCAGTCACAAAAAATGAAAACGCACTAACACTAGCACTACTAAACGTCAGGTCTTTGGCAGAAAAATCATTTTTAATCAATGATTTTATTATTAAGCACAATCTTGATTTTATGTTTTTAACTGAAACCTGGTTGGACCATAGTAACAGTGCTGCTGTTCTCATTGAGTCAGCCCCCCCTAACTTCAGTTTTATGAGTGAGAATAGAGTGAATAAGAAAGCAGGTGGAGTCGCCATTTTGTTTAATGACTCATTCCAATGTACGCAATTATCTTATGTTAGCTTCTTTTGAATATGTGGTTCTTCAGCTAAGATCCTCCCCTCAAGCTATACTTCTAAATATCTACAGGCCACCCAAATACTGTGCAAACTTCTCTGGCGACTTTACTGAACTTTTGTCTATAATTTGTATTAACTTGGACCGTGCAATTATTGCTGGTGATTTTAACATTCATGTTGACAACCCCCAGGACCGAGGGACCAAAGAACTGTGTTGTGTTTTTGAGAACTATGGACTGACTCAGCATGTGACACAGCCCACACACAATAAGGGGCACACTCTGGACTTGATTATCTCCAAGGGTCTAAACATTTCCAAGGTTTTGGTGACTGATGTTGCTCTCTCTGATCATTCCTGTGTTTTCTTTAACGGCACAATCTCGGTGCCCAAAAGTGTTCAAACAAAGTTGATCAGAAAATGGTATATACCTGAAAACACCAGTGAATCATTCATTCAGCTTTTCTCTTCTACACCCACCCTCACTGGGGCCTCAGTCACTGAGCTTGTAGATAATTTCAACTGTAAAATTACGATTACGATTATTTTATTGATGCTATTGCTCCCACTAAGGTTAAAACTGTCTCTGGTAAGAAAAAATCTCCATGGAGAAATTTTATAGTCGTGAGAACAGAAAAAAGAGAGTGTCGAAAAGCTGAACGCAGTTGGCGAAAATCTAATCTCCAGGTCCACTATAACACCTATAAAGAGAGACTTCGCATTTATAATTTGGAACTGAGGAATGCAAGGCGGTCCTTTTTCTCTGACATTATCGCCAGAAATAATAATAATTCACGTGCTTTGTTTGCTACTGTTGATAGATTAACTAACCCTCCAGTACCAGTAGCATCTGAACTGTTGTCTACCAAGGCTTGCAATGACTTTGCCTCCTCCTTCACAGACAAAATTCAGAAAATTAGACAAACAGTCAGTGCTTCCATATCAAGTGCAGGATATGTGTTGTCACAGTGTTCACACAAAACAAATTCCAACATGACACAATTTCATACGATCAACCATAAAAACCTGGAAGACATTATACAACATCTGAAAACCTCCTCCTGTTGCCTTGATATTCTACCAATGGGGGTTTTAAAATTTTTTTCGAATTGTTTGGCTTCTGATCTTCTACAGATTGTAAACACATCTCTGCTCTCAGGTATTTTCCCACAGGTCCTAAAAACTGCAGTCATCAAGCCACTCCTAAAAAAGAACAATCTAGACACGTCACTAATGAGCAACTATAGGCCGATATCAAACTTTCCATTTTTAAGTAAAATCATAGAAAAAGCGTTTTTTCAACAACTCAACCTTTTCTTTCACTAAACAAGAGTTTTAATGCCTTTCAGTCAGGTTTTCCACCACATCACAGCACTGAGACAGCTCTTGTTAAAGTCTTTAATGACATCCACTTAAACACAGATAGTGGCAAAATTTCAGTCTTAAGCCCTATTCGCACGGGATAAGTATTACCTGGTGACCTCCAGTCATTTGTAATAATCGCGGAGGTTGTCTGTGATCTTAATCCCATGCGAATCGGTCATGTCTGTAATTTGTAAAGTAATAATTCCCCCGCAAATGACCTACCATATTTCGCCGAAAACGGAGGTCCTGTGATAATATTAGTCCCATGCGAATCGGCATCTCTGTGATTTGGGGTCTAACTGGCTGCGTTGTCAATTATAAATGAAAAGTTTTGACATCATATCCGGGGGATAATGTCTGTAAATTTGAGTAAAATACAGACTTCAGTTATCCCGTGTGAATGCGCCAGACGAAATACAGACGTGTGGGGGTAATTTATAAACTACAAGAGGTCCCCAGGTAATACTTATCCCGTGCGAATAGGGCTTTAGTATTACTTGATCTCAGTGCTGCATTTGATACAGTCGACCATGACATATTACTTGACCGATTGAAAAACTGGGTTGGTCTTTCTGGCTCAGTACTAAAGTGGTTTGAATCCTATTTAAAGAATAGGGACTACTTTGTGTCTATAGGTAATTATACATCTGACCATACAAATATGACGTGCGGAGTTCCCCAAGGCTCTGTTCTGGGGCCTCTTCTGTTCAACATCTACATGCTTCCACTGGCTCAGATTATGGAAAACAACAAAATAAGTTACCATAGTTATGCGGATGACACACAAATTTACATAACCTTATCGCCAGGGAACTATAGCCCAATATAACAACTGAATAAGTGCATTGAACAAATTAACGACTGGATGTGCCAGAACTTTGCCAGAATGATTAAAAGTCAGCGCTCAGCTTCAAACGACAATGTTAAAAACAACAGACAAAGCCAGAAATCTTGGTGTAGTCCTGAATTTTAAGAGCCACATTAAGATAATTACAAAATCAGCCTATTATCACCTTAAAAATATATCAAGGGTTAAAGGATTTATGTCTCAGAAGGATTTGGAAAAACTTGTCCATGCTTTTATCTTCAGTAGACTTGACTACTGTAACGGTGTCCTTACAGGTCTCCCTAAAAAAATCAATCAAACAGCTGCAGATGATTCAGAACGCTGCTGCCCGAGTCCTCACTAAAACCAGGAAAGTGGATCACATCACTCCAGTACTGAAGTCTTTACACTGGCTTCCAGTGCCTCAAAGAATTGATTTCAAAATACTTTTGCTGGTTTATAAATCACTAAACGGTTTAGGGCCAAAATACATTTCTGATCTGCTACTACTATGAGCCACCCAGACCTCTCAGGTCGTCTGGGACAGGTCTACTTGTTGTCTCCAGAGTCAGAACAAAATAGGGGGAAGCAGTGTTCAGTTTTTATGCTCCACATATCTGGAACAAACTCCCAGAAAACTGCAGGTCCGCTGCAACTCTCAGTTCTTTTAAATCAAGGCTGAAGACCTATCTTTTTGATCTTGCCTTTCTTTAAATAACCTATTTTATCTGCTTTTATATGTTTAACTGTTTTAACTGCTCTTTCTTTAAATTCTTATCATTTTTTTTTTTTATACTGAAGTTGACACTGTATGACATTATATAACTGCTCTTTAATGTTTAATTTGTTATACTGCACTGTAACTTTTATTCACATATTTTATCTCTCAGTTCTTTGGGGTTCTAGTTAGATCAATTAATAGAATTGAATTTATGATTATTCCAGTGACATTTTGCAGAAACGGACATATTTCTGATTATTTCTTTGATACGGGTGTGACAATAGATTACAGACGAGACAGGCTGTGGACTGTCAACAAAGTTAGTTTGATAACTAACAAAAGGGTCTGAAGACCAAAACAATTACAATTGAACAGAAATAGTCTGAGAAACTATTAAATTAAGAATAAAATAAATAGTCTACGAAACTTCTTGAAACTTTCCTGACTATTAGAGACGCCCTTGCCCAGATAAGACAAGAAGCTAATAGGCTAATTCGAGATGAACTGCGTCTCGCCTGTAAAGCGAACTAGAGCAGGCGGCAGCAGCTCTATTGCTGCTCTCAAGTCGGACAGTTTCCAGCTGATTCCAGCAGCCTTCAGGCTGCACAGGAAGTGACAGAAACACTGTGGTCCAATTCCGATTTAAAAAATGTTATCAGACCCATATATCAGCTCCTACACAGTCTCCAGTTGTTTTTATTATGACAGAGTAGCTGTCAAAATGCTCTACATGCGATCTGTTGCTGATTTTAATTAACAACACACTGTAGATGATCTGTAATCTGAACAGATTTAGTCTCTCTGACTTCTAAACGTCACTACCAGCCTCACAACATGGGTTCTGTACAGAATAAGCCTTTAAATCAGACCCATAGCAGTTAAAATCCCTCCAATTCAAAATCAATAAAAAGTTTATATAAAATGTCATCATGTTGAGTCCATTCTGAACCAATCAGCTGTTAGATCAGCTGAGAGGCCGGCGTTTCCCAGCATGCCCTGGGTCCGCCTGGGTCTTTTTTTTTATTGCAGAATACTTTTGTTACAATTTGTCAAAACAAAGAAATTAAACTTGTAGTACATAACTCATTTAGTTACAGAACATGTTTTCATAAAGAATAAAAAACAGATAAGAAAGTAAAAGAATAAAAAAATAATACATATCGGTCAATAGATAGACAGTTGAAATAAATATATAACAAGTAGTCAGTAAAAAAATTATAAACAACAAAAGTACATAGCCAGAGTATCAGACAGTAAATATCAGTTGAATTAATTATAAAGTTAAATCAGATAAGCATTGCATACATTTTGATGCTGATTTACCCTCTAATCCAGAAATACAATCTATATAATTTCTTTAAGTCAAGTTTCAAAACATTGAAAAGAGTTTTGTTTTTCATAAATTTTGATTTATGAATAAAGAATTTTCCAAGCAGAATTATTAAGTTAACTATATATTGTACAGTGGAGTTTGAGTCAGAAAAGTAAAAGAAGATATCAAAATTAGATAAATGTATGTTTGAGCCAAATTGTCCATTAATGAAACCTTGTATATAATTCCACAGAGAAGAGCTATGTGAACAGCTAGAGAATAAATGGTCTAACGTTTCTGTTTCCATAAAGCAAAAGCTGCATTTTTCGTCTACAGTAGGGATACATTTAGAGATAATCTTGTTACAGGGGTAAAAATGGTGAAGAATTTTAAGTGATATTTCTTTTACTTTGTTTGTAATTAAAAATGTATGTGGGTTGCTCCATGCTCTATTCCAGTTAATATTTTCATACAAGGGGGACCATTTGTACCTGGAGGCTGGGATGGATTTTGCACATAAGTTTTTTTATTACTTTGTTGTTGACTTTTCTGTCTAGAAAAGATAGACCATTTATTGAAACACTGCTGGAGAGAGATATATTAAATTGATCAAATTCTGTCTCATCTCTAAGTAGGGTGATGATCCCATGGGGTATGGCTCTGGTTACAATATCAAATTATTTTCTTGGAGGATGGAAATTAAATTTATCGGTGAAGTCGTCATAAGTTAAAATTTGATTTGAGTTATTTAATAATTGGGATACCAGTAGAATATCATGTTTAAACCAGTTTTCAATAAAGAAAGTCTTGTTCCTATATATGATGTTCATGTTGTTCCAGATAAAACATTTATGAGGGGAGAAATTGTGTTTGTATAGAAGAGACCAACAAGTTAGAGCCTGTTCATGGAAGTTTGACAGTTTGACAGGCAGTCTGTTAATGGAGTATGGGCATTGAAGCAAGAATGTGATTTTACCAATTTTTTGATAGATAAAGATAAAGATAAAGTTTGGCACAATGTTCCATAAACTGTTTGGATTTTTCAAAAATCTTTTAATCCAGTTGATTTTTAATATCTCATTGAAAAGTGAGAAGTCAATTGCTCTCCACCGCAGTCGGTGGAGAGCAACTGCGGCGCCTCCCAGCCAACATGTACATGTGGGCCCCATATGGGTTACAAAGGGGCTGCATGGGTACCAAGTGGGCATGGGCTTGAACTGGGCAAATTGTCTGGGCCCCATATGGGATATGAGCGGGCAAAGTCGGCATGGGGTGGAACTTGGTAATGCTATTTGGGGCCCATGTTGTTCCAGTAACATGGGCCCCACATGGTAAGCCCATGTGGGCCAACTCTACGGGCCCCATAGGGGATATAAGTGGGCAGGGTGGGCATGGGGTGGAACTGGGTATCATTTCTTGGGCCCCATATGGTTCCTTCAACATGGGCCCACATGGGAAGATAAGATTGGGCTAAGTGGGTATTGGCTGGAAGTAGGCAAGTTATGTGGACCCCATGTGGGTTCTGTAACATGTGCCCCACATGGGAAGCCCATGTGGGCCTACTCTATGGGCCCCACAAGGGACCTAATTGGGCAAAGTCGGCATGGGGTGGACCTAGGTAATAATATTTGGGGCCCATGTTGCTTTAGTAATTTTATTTTTTGTATTTTCTACAGTTATGCTCACCCCAAATTTGCACACATTTTGTAAAAATTTAAAGGGCTGCAGTTCGGACCCCAAATTTTGGGTACACACTTGGCCCCAAGATTTGACAAACCAAATTTGATGCATGTACATATTGGGGAAACATTTTCCTCTTTTTTTAGAGCACAAAGGGTGTTCAAGCAGTACTGGCCAAAGGTTAGACAGCTTTCTAATGCTGTGTTTTTTTTTGTTTTTTTTTTCTGCTGAACTCTGTTGCATTTATTGTTTGCATCTTATAAACATCAAAATCCCAGTTAAACATTGGTGGACTATCATTTATAATCATAATTAACGTAAATACAGACATGATGATACATGGACACGTGAAGCATTCTCAGTTCAGAATAAAACAGGGTATAAACCCTGATTGAAATCTACGGGCTATATTTTCCTTCTTAATAACTCTGTGACTGTAGACATGAAAGCAGCAGAAGTCAGGTGTGCTGTAACAAGGTGAAATGCGCCTCAATCTTTGTTGGACCGACTGAGACTGGATTGCTCTGTATTCATACAGTCAGTATTACAGTCGAACTTGCAAAACAACATGACAGCATTGTCACCAGCATTATCTTGTATGCTGTGGCATGTCCGGAGGCGGCTTGTGGTTGGACAGGCTTGTAAGGAGAGCTGGCTCTGTGGCTGGCACAGACCTGATCAAACTGTCGACAGATTGCTGGTGAATGGTTTGAGAATTTTAGTGCTCTCTTACCTTTGACACATCTGTCACACATTGCAAGGGAAAAAAAAAAAACACAAAAAAAATAAATAAGAATAATATATATATATACAGTGTTGGGAAGGATACTTTCAAAACGTATTTCGTTACAGAATACAGAATACATGCCCACAAATCTAATTTGTAACGTATTCCGTTACTTTACTCAATCTGAGTAACGTATTCTGAATACTTGGATTACTTCAGGATTACTTCCACATTGAATTGCGTTTTATAAGTGTAGGAATGCAGCTATCACATCCAGATTACTAAACAGCCCTATAATGGTGTGTTCTTTTTATTCCAACTAGCTGAATGTGTACCTGAACAAGCAGATAGATTATTGTATTGGTAGTCCCGAACTGCATACTACAAAAATCTAACCGCAGTCTTGCTACCACGAGCTAATTTTAGCTAACGTTAGCTAGTATGTCAAACGGGGCTAGTCAGTCTTTAAACGGCTCTGCAGCTAGTAAATCAGCACGTAGGAGAATGTAAAGTCGCACGTCAATGTTAAAATAGCAAGGTGACCAGTAAAACTACCATTGGCTAATTAAAAAAATAGCTTACTTTAAGATGCTTCTTCAGGTTGGAGGTGGAGTAATTTGGACGCTGAAAGGAGGTTGGTTGCTGGCAAGCAGAGGCTGCACAGTTATATTTCATTCTCCCTGTTCGTTCTTTAATGTGAAATGCTGTTTGAATTTCCAAGATAGAAACTTATTCCTGTCCTGGCTCTGTCGTTTCGGTTCCGACTCCATTGTGACTGATCACGCAAATAGCTATTTTTTTCGATTTCATATCGGGGCTTCTGGAAAATGCATAGAGTTGCCTTAATTTAGTCAGAGTGAATAAACTCGTGAAACAGAGAAGTATTGTCATGTAATCCATTGATTTCAACAATGTAACTATATTCTAAATACCAACTATTTAAATTGTAACTGTAACGGAATACAGTTACTCATAATTTGTATTCTGAATACGTAACGCCGTTACATGTATTCCGTTACTCCCCAACACTGTATATATATAAATTATATGGAAAAAAATAATATTAATAAACTCTATTTTTTAATAAAAATTAGTTATTATTTTTCAGGGGACAAGGTTTTTGCTTTAAATTTTACTATGTTTCTTTTTTTTTGTGATCAATTATTTATTTTCTTACAATCATTCATACATTGAGGAGGAAGCATCTTCAGAAAGAAAAACAACAAGAAACCTTAGGCTGATTACATTGCCATTGAAAACACAACAAAAGCACAACAAAGTGTTGTTCAATTCTGATGCTTGTCCCCCTCCAAAACCTCACCCCTCCCCCCCTCCCAACAAGACTCGCTCAAGGCACTGAACAATTGGAAAGAAAAAAAAAAAATTAATAAATAAATAAAAATATATATATATAATAATAACTAAATAAACACAAACACACACACACACACAACCTCTCAACCCCCTCCCATTGCCATCCGTCCCTCCCTCCTCCATCACAAACATACATTAAGTAGATATCTCATACTTGAAAATATCAGGCACATCCTGATTTCCTCCTTCACATTGTAAGATCCACAGCGGTCAATACAATATTCTAAATAATAATAAAAAAGCTGAATGAAGTACATGCACAACAACATTATACATTGAATACATTAGATATACATTCCGAAAAAGCAAAATAAAATAAATAAAGCAAATGTATAAAACAAATCAGGATGTAAACAATAGGAAAAGTCTGACCTTATCTACATTATTTCATTTATTTTCTCTAATAGCTCTGACCAGCAGTCAATATTCAAAGTTTTGGCATAATGTAAACATGCTGTAGAGAGCTCTAGCTGAGCAATATCCCGGTAAGAAGAGAGCCATTTCTTTACTAACAATGTATGTGGTGGTTTCCAGCGACATACTATCATTCTTTTGGCAGCTGTCAGACCAGCCAAAAGAAGACGCCTATTGTTAATAGTTAGCTTTAGAGACGATGTGTCATTGAGTAGAAGCAAATATGGTAAGAAAGGGATGGGTCGTTTAATGATACTAGACATGATAGATGAAACACTATGCCAAAATCTATTAACCTCTGGACACTGCCACACCATATGGTAAAAAGTAGCAATGGTATTGTCTGGGCAGAAATCACAGTATGGGTTGTCTCTGAGTTTCATTTGCTGTAATTTTCGCGGGGTTAAATAAGACCTTTGGATAAATCTGTAATGTATCATTTGATGATCAGGATTTCTAGATGATAAAAATATATTTGACCAAATCACGCACCAGTCTGGTTCCTGAGAGATGTTAATATCTGTCTTCCAGATTCTGATAAGTGATAAGGGCTTATATGAAACTTTGGTTATAAACTTATATAACTCTGAGACAATACCATTAATTTTGCCCTTAGTGTCAAAGATTACATGAAGAGGATGATTCCCCAACTCAACACCCCAAGGGACGCCCTGAGCGCGCATTGCTGTACGTAACTGTAAATAAAAATAAAAAGTGCCCGGTAAATTATATGCTCTCTCTAAGTCATGGAATGCACGAAGACCCTGTTCCCCTATGATGTCCTTAAGGACACAGACCCCTCTATTACTCCACCAAGGGAACCTAATTGGTTTCTTCTCGATTAAAAGAGAGTGATTATTAAAAATAGGAGATTGAGCGAAGAATGTATTCGGGATTTTAGCAAGTCGATGGACTTTATGCCAAACCGTGAAAAAATAAGAGATTATTGGCCCAAAATCACGTTTAACTGTACTATGAGGTATATTAGAGTATGCCAGACTAGACAAACAATATGGATATGTTAAACGTTCTTCAATGGGACGCCATGAGACAAAGATCCCTGGATTCAACCATATAGCAAGCGAACGCAAAACAAAACTCCAGGAATACCACTCAAAATTGGGCAAATTGACCCCACCTGATAATATATGTCTTTGTAGGATAGATGCTTTGATTCTAGGTTTTTTTTTGTTCCATAAGTAAGAGCTAATGATTGAATGTAGCTTCTTCCAGTAACCACCCAGTGGGGCTAAAGGGATCATACTACTCACAAAATTAACACGAGGCAATATATTCATCTTGATAACCAAAAGTCTGGACTGGAAAGTAGTAGGAAGCATCCCCCATCTATTCAAATCACCCTCCACATTTTTTAGAACTTTATTATAATTGTCAGCAGTTAACAAGTTAAGTGAGGGACTGATGGACACTCCTAGATATGTAAAGCTATTAACAACTGGAATGTTGAAAAGTGGTATCTGGTCATCCGGTACCCCCAACAACATTAAAGCCGATTTTGTCCAATTTATTTTGTAGCCTGAAATACTGCTGTTCTCAAAGATTTTAAGAAGATGTGGAAGGGATTTAGAAGGATTTTTTGTAAAAATTAAAATATCATCTGCATACAGAGAGATGCAATGCAGTGTGTCTTTAATAATAATTGGTTCTAAGGCCTCTGACTGTCGTATTGCCTGGGCCATAGGTTCCAAAGATAAAGAGAATAAAAGTGGAGATAGAGGGCAACCCTTGTTACTGGGAACCTAACTGAACAGTTATTGCCCGTTATAACGACTGCAGAGGGATTAGTATACAATAACTTTATCATAGAGATAATGCTATCACTAAAGCCCATAAATTGAAGGACAGACCACAAATACCACCATCCAACCGATCAAAAGCCTTCTCGGCATCTAATGAAAGAATGGCATTTTGATCTTCTGAATCGGAGGCAAAATCTACAATATGAAGCAAGCGGCGGACATTATCCGATGCTAGTCTAGATTTAATGAACCCGGTTTGATCATGATGTACTAAATGGGGCATATAGCGCTCTAAACGTGTAGCTAATACCTTAGCATAAAGCTTGACTTCACAATTCAGAAGACTTAGAGGTCTGTAGGAGGAACAGTCATCAGGTGGCTTGCCCTTCTTACGTAGTAAAGATATTATTGCAATATTTGAACTGGCAGAGAAGGAGCCTTTATCGATAGAAAAATTTAGCATATCCAGCACTAGAGGACCAAGCTGAGGCCAAAAGGCCTCAACCAGTTCTGGTGGAATTCCATCTAGGCCCGGAGACTTGCCTCTGTTCATTTCTTTAATAGCTACTCTCAGTTCTTCCAGCTGTATAGGTGCCTCTAACGAACATACAGCTTCAGTGGACAGTTTAGGTAATTGTAATGATTTAAGAAATTCAGAGCAAGCTTTGTCATCATGACGCACCACCTTAGGTGTATACATTTTGATAGAATAGTTGAAAAGTACTATTAATGCGTACCGGGTCAGACGTTATATCCCCCTCTTTAGTCCTTATCGCTGATATCTTTGCTAGGTCATCATTTTTCCTAAGTTTATAAGCAAGCAAACGGCTGGGACGAGCGCTACTATAATAGTGATTTTGCCTAGTGCGGTGGATAGTAAATTCTGCTTCTCTTATCAACAAGCTGCTAAGTTCATTAACTAATTTCTGTCGCTGGCAGATATTTTCTAGATAAAATCTACAGGCTATATTTTCCTTCTTAATAACTCTGTGACTGTAGACATGAAAGCAGCAGAAGTCAGGTGTGCTGTAACAAGGTGAAATGCGCCTCAATCTTTGTTGGACCGACTGAGACTGGATTGCTCTGTATTCATACAGTCAGTATTACAGTCGAACTTGCAAAACAACATGACAGCATTGTCACCAGCATTATCTTGTATGCTGTGGCATGTCCGGAGGCGGCTTGTGGTTGGACAGGCTTGTAAGGAGAGCTGGCTCTGTGGCTGGCACAGACCTGATCAAACTGTAGACAGATTGCTGGTGAATGGTTTGAGAATTTTAGTGCTCTCTTACCTTTGACACATCTATCACACATTGCAGGGGAAAAAAAAACACAAAAAAAAATAAGCAGCGCAGTTTGATGGGCAGGGAAGATCAGCTACAACAGCATATCCCTAAGCCACGGATAGCCTATAGATTTTCACAGTAATAATTGTATTACCTTACTAAGAGAATAATAAAAAAAATAAATAAGAATAATATATATATATATATATATATATATATATATATATATATATATATTATTCTTATTTATTTATTTATTTTTATTTATATATATATATATATATATATATATATATAAATTATATGGAAAAAATAATATTAATAAAGTCTATTTTTTAATAAAAATTAGTTATTATTTTTCAGGGGACAAGGTTTTTGCTTTAAATTTTACTATGTTTCTTAAAAACATTTCAGAAGATCCAAGATCACCCTGTCATTTTTTGTGAATTATTAATCTGTTGTTGTTTTTGTTGTTGTTGTTGACGACATGTGCTGGCATATTCATTGCTCCATAGTTTATGAGCAGAAACATTGTTTTTGACAAAGGCAGACGCTGGCCAGGCTTTTCAAAATTAAGAGTTTAGTTTATACGCATGCGTATTGCAACATACTGTAACGGTTAATCTGCGCGCTTTTATTTTGAATTTCTACGGATCAGCGCCGAGAGCAGCAGAGTAGAGTAGTGATGGGCATTCCGGCTCTTTTTCATGAGCCGGCTCGTTTGACTCAGCTCACTGAAAAGAGCCGGCTCTTTTGGCTCACAAACGGCTCTTTAAAAAAATTTATGTTTTGACTATGATAGGTGTGAAAAACAATTCTAATTAAATTATTAAATGAAATGAAATGAAGACTGCGTTACTGTGGGTCGCAGATTAGGCCTACTTGACTGAGTGGATACATCTCCGCGTGAGGTGCTGGCTCCAGTCCGCTCCACCACCGTCACTAGCGGGACCCGCTACCGCGTTAAGCTCCACTATCTTCACAGTTGGGTGCACAGTTCGCATATGCCGGTGTAGGTTGTGCGTAGAACCGGCTTTATATGAGATTTGGTTTTGGCAAATTCTACACTGTGCTTTAACATTGTCTACATCATTAAGATGATTCCAAATGCTGCTGTTCTTCCGACTCATTTTCCTGCTTTTGTTTTGTTTTCAGAGCTGTTTTTCCTCTCCTCTGTCCCTCTCCTCAGAGTTTGACTGTGTGTGTGTGTGTGTGTGTGTGTGTGTGTGTGTGTGTGTGTGTGTGTGTGTGTGTGTGTGTGTGTGTGTGTGTGTGTGTGTGTGTGTGATGGCTCGGCCCGTCCCTCATGTCGTATAATTGGATGACACCTCGTGTATGATTGACAGGAACAGAATGTGAGGCTGATCAGACAGTCGAAACTAATGTGTGCCTATATAATTATTTTTTTGTTCTTTGAATTAGTCAATTATTTTTAAATAAAATAAAATTCACTCATTATTTCATTATTACATAATTTAATTTCTATAGGCTATATTTTTAAAAATAGAGTCGGCTCTTTGGATATGCGAGCCAGCTCCCGTCGTTCACCTACAAGAGCCGACTCATTCGCGAACGACCCATCACTAGAGTAGAGCAGCAGTCCGCAGCAGCGTTCTTTCAACACTGGCGAGTAGCATACCTGTCTCTCTATTATGTAAAATTCTTGTTTTAGACCATCATTACTATCGAAGTATTGTGAACTAAGACACTGGGGAATTTGCAAAAATGCTTGTTTGAACTCAGCTAACGCTAATGTTGAGTGTTTTAGCTAACTTTAGCTAATGTTAGTAGTTAGGCCTAATCAACCTAATTAGTCGACATAATGTTACTGGTTTTATACAGCCCCTCTCGAAATCAAAGGCAGAATAAACAATTTCGAGGCAGTACAATTTCGAGGCAGTATTTTAAACAATTTTGAATACAAAAATGCAAGCTGAGGCTATGTTTACACGGAAACGATCTGAAGAGAAAACGCAAAAGTGGCGTTGCGTTATCACTTTTTATTCTGCGTTTAGACGAGCGTTATGGAGGGAAAATCTGCGTGCATATGGTGACGCAAAAGTGTGTGCAATTCGATGTAGTATGCACTCCAGGTGACTAGGTGGCACTGCCGCACACCACCTGCGTAGAACCTTCCTTCTACTTCTCTCCTTAGTAGCGCCAAACCAAAACATGCCGAAGCGAACAACAAAAGCTCGTCTGGAAAGACGAGGAGGTGGAGTTGCATGTTTGTCTGATGATGACCGGCACAGTTGACCGTGATAAGCCACAACACAGCACCCACGGGAGCACTACCAATACCCTGAGCCTCGCGGCCCTTCAGCCGCTGCTTGAGAGCGAGAGGCAGCGGGCAGAGGAGGCTGAAGCAGACCCTCCTCTGCCCGCTGGCCGCTGCCACTCGCTCGCTCGCTCTCTCTCTCTCTTCATCCGCAACGTTGTCGCCTGCTCTGGCTCAAATGAATAGCCTACATATCGTCATCGAACTATAACAACCTTATCCACATTGCTGAAATCATTTAAATATTGAGCCATTACAGTGAAATTATTTTAGATAACAGAAGCCTATAATTTCTGTAGCCTACTCTGTAACAACAGACTACCTGGACGCCTTTTTCTCGTCTCTCTCCATACCTCTGTCTTCAGACTTTTGCGTTTTTACCCTTTAGACGGTAACGCAACGGTGGAGCGTTTTTAAGATTTCCACTCTGGAGGGTGGTTTCACTTTTTTTGCGTTTTTAAGCCCCAAAAACGTCGTCGCCATATAAACGAAAGGCACATCCGATAAAATATTTTTTCGTTTTCACCCGAGAGCGTCATCGTGTAAACAGGGCCTGAATTAGCTCAGCAGCCACATCTGGCGGCTCTTTTGTTGCCTCTGCTGCTTTTTTCCTTTTAGTTTTGTGTGAATTAGTTAAAAGACATTTGGTAATATTGTATAAAACAAGCTGTGTAAGCAGTGATGAAGCTAGTATTACATTACATTAATTGTTTAAACGTTTCAGCTGCAGTTGTATGATTCTAGGCTGAAAATGCTGTCTTTCTCAGTGCAAACACAAGAAGGCTCCATTTTATTAATGGGATTTTGTTTGTGTACTTTATAATGTGTGTTGCGGATCCGCTGTGGAGCAATGACAGTGTCTCCACAAAAGTTATGCAATCAACAGCGCTGCTGCAAATAATCCTCAAACGCAATACATTCACTTTTGTGTGTGTGTTTGATGTGCATGAAACAAAGTTGTGATTTATCAAACATATATTTCTTCAAAATCGCTCATTTACTTATTCAAGTTAATATAAGATGGTGTGGTAATGGCAGTAAAATGGTCAGGAATGTTAAATTTCTCCCCAAAACGCTTTTCTCATGATTTATAGATAAGGCCATTATGAATTGGGTCACAATGGTTTGTTATTTTTGTTAAAATTGGGTCCCCGGGAAAAAGGTTTGAGAAAGAATGATATAATGGATAGTTCTGACAATTTAACTAGACTGACATCTATCAGCCATGCTGGCCCTTTGTTAAAACTAATCGTTCAGTTTAGTTCAAGTCCAGAAGCATTATTCTGCAATAGTACATCTAGACCTATCAGTGTTCATCCTAGCTCTTATTTATGAGAGTGCCATTAATTGACAGCTTAATGTAGCTGCCAAGGAGTTTAATTATAGTCTTATCAGTCAATATGTGTGAATGCACCTGACATAATTACTAAGAAAAAATATGACCAATCCAAACAAAATAAGAACTCTCCCATTGTTCTATTTCTAGGCTGGCTATATAGTTTTCATCTACAAGTGTGTTAAAATTGTGAATTTAACCTGAGATTTGGTGGGTGAATGTTAACCACACGTGCAAAAACATGAATTATAAAAAGTGCCTCCTGTTGACTTCTCTCAACCATTGTCTTCCTGTCACATTTAGATTTGATCAGATCACAGTTGTTTCAAACACTGTTGGAAAGTGTGCTTCTTTGCCACGTAAGTAATGTTAATGTAATAGTTTGCCATATATGCATGATGAATCTGTTGGCAGTTCATGCTCACACGATTCATGTAGGTCACCTATTTTGGTTTCAAAACGGCAAATTTCGCCGAAAGGGGAGTGATTTTCATGTCTGCATTTTACAGTTCGCACACATCTATTTTTAGTCTCAAATATGAGTGAAACACCTTCACAACAAAAGCGCACATTGTAATTTTTTTCCTCTCATTTTCGGGGCGACAGAGTACTTTAATCCCTGCAGATGGAATGCTCTTTAACAAATGATTTTCATTAGTTGAAGAACTTCTCCAATTTACTTACCATACACAACGTTGAAAAGACACAAGTCCTTAAACTTCTTTTTCCCGTGACGGCCAAACAGTCCAATGCCAGCTCGTTTGACATGTATTCAGAATGTATTCAGTTTTTTTTTTTTTTTATTGATTTGCATTAGCCTACAAAATAAAAAATATGTATTACATTACAGTAAATTACACAAAGGCTACAACTTCAAATGTTTAGTTGACTTTTTGGCTGAATTTTTAACCCTCATGCCCTCTTCGGTCATTTTTGTACATTTTTCTCAAGTTTTTTTTTTCATTTCGTGATCATTTTTGCTGTGTTACTTCTTATGGCATGAAATTTTGTAGGAATCCTTCTTTTCAGTCAAATTTTTTAAATCCAGTGTTTTTTACTCTTACATGTCTTTTATACTTAAATGATTCATTTTGTACCCTCTGGACACCTTCGAGGCAAAAATGTCCACGCACACAAAAACTGTTATTAAATCATCATATATCAATATTTTTTTCTGCTTTTTTTTCATGAATCACTTAAACAACTTCTTACCTAATCAAAACCACCAAACATTCAATCATTTTCAGGATTTTAACCCTTTAAATGCCAGTTTATGTATTTGAAGTATGTAATTATTTAAAAAAAAAAACACAAAAAATGTTTTTTTCCCATATAATGAATAATATGTAGATGGGGCTTTGGTGGTGATTAGAGGCTTGGATATGTCAAAGATAAGCAACAAAACTGATTTGATTGCATTAGTATTTTTTATGTAGTTCCAGATACTCCCTCTGGACACCTTCGAGGCAAAAATGGCCCCATTGACTTCCATTATAACGACATGTTTTGATCTCACTGCCTTTACAGTATAAAACCATGTATTCTGTAATGTCAGCATTTCATTTGGAAGAAAACTAGTCATATTTGACATTTTTACAGTATTTCACCAGATTCAACCATTTTGCCCTTGTAGGCCCATGCATGAAATTATAGTTATATTATGGAGCTCTGTGTGTGTGTGTGTGTGTGTGTGCGCGCGTGTGCGTGCGTGCGTGTGTGTGTGTGTGTGTGTGTGTGTGTATATGTGTGTGTGTATGTGTGTCTGTGTGTGTGTGTGTGTGTATATATGTATATTTGTGTGTGTCTGTGGGTGTGTGGGTGGGTGGGTGTGTGTGTGTGGGTTGGGTGTGTGTGTGTGTGTGTATGTATGCATGTGTGTGTGTGTGTGTGTGTGTGTGTGTGTGTGTGTGTGTGTGTGTGTGTGTGTGTGTGCATGCATGTATGCATGTCTGTGTGTGAGAGAGAGTTTGTGTAAATCTGTAAACAAACAATGATAATTTTAGTGGTGAAAAAAGCGCACCTTACTTTTGCCAGTTATATTATGGAGCCGTGTGTGTGTGTGTGTGTGTGTGTGTGTGTGTGTGTGTGTGTGTGTGTGTGTGTGTGTGTGCGTGTGCATGCGTGTCTGTGTGTGAGAGAGAGTTTGTGTAAATCTGGGTGAAAAAAGGGCTTCTTTTGAAGGATGCATTTCATGTGTCTTTGAAGACGTGCTTGAATAAAAACATTGTTTCCTGCATTTGTTGTAAACAGAAACAACTATTAGTGTGTTGATGCACCTGGCTCTAGAGAAGGAGAAAGACCTGGAGCAAAGAGAAGGAGCCTTTATCTTCCAGCAGACTGCAGGACTCATCTGAAGATGACACAAGTTTCTGGAGTCTGACAAAATGGTCACTGGTGTCCTCCAACTCTGTGAGTGCCTCTAACCCTTCCTCTGAAAGTGGAGAGGACACTGAAGATCCTGTCCATCCTAACATTGAATGGACAGGGAAGAATTGGCAAGTCTGGTCTCCATCTAATACTGAGACGCTGCGCAATATTCAAGCACCGACCGGCATGATGCCAGAGCCCACGAGATATGCCATATCAAGAATCCATGATGTGGCATCCTCTTTCCACCTTTTCTTCACTCTTGACATGATCAGCTGATTCAGGAAATGACAAACCTACACGGGAGGTGTTCAATCTCAGGATGGAGTGATGTGGATGCTCAAGAGATTTTAACATACATGGGACTTCACACTTGGCTGGTGTGTACCCGGTCCAAAGGGGACCACACCCGAGCCTGTGGGATGTCCATAGTGGGAGACCAGTCTTCAGGGCCACCATGTCCCACAAACCATTTGAAATGATAAGCGCCAGTTTACAGCAAATGCAGGAGACAATGTTTTTATTCAAGCACGTCTTCAAAGACACATGAAATGCATCCTTCAAAAGATGCCTTTTTTCAGCCCTAAAATGATCAATGCTTGCTTACAGGTTCCGCACAAACACACACACACACACACACACACACACACACACACACACACACACACACACACACACACACACACACACACACAGAGCTCCATAATATAACTATAATTTCATGCATGGGCCTACAAGGGCAAAATGGTTGAATCTGGTGAAATACTGTAAAAATGTCAAATATGACTAGTTTTCTTCCAAATGAAATGCTGACATTACAGAATGCATGGTTTTATACTGTAAAGGCAGAGAGATCAAAACATGTGGTTATAATGGAAGTCAATGGGGCCATTTTTGCCTCGAAGGTGTCCAGAGGGAGTATCTGGAATTACATAAAAAATACTAATGCAATCAAATCAGTTTTGTTACTTATCTTTGACATATCCAAGCCTCTAATCCCCACCAAAGCCCCATTCCCCTATGATTTATTTTATGGAAAATAATTAATGTTTTGTTGGGTTTTTCATAAATAATTGTTACTTCAAAGATTTAAAACTGGCATTTAAAGGGTTAAAATCCAGAAAATTATTAAATTTTTGGTAGTTTTGAGCAATTTACAAGTTGTTTAAGTGATTTATGAAAAAAAAAGCAGAAAAAAATATTGATATATGATGATTTAATAACAGTTTTTGTGTGCGTGGACATTTTTGCCTCGAAGGTGTCGAGAGTAAGTTTTTTTAAGGAGGGCATGAGGGTTAAATCTTTGAAGCTTATTGTCTTGGCAGTTAATGTAAGCCTTTTTTTCTCCTTTTGGCTCTCATCCATAGGTTGCCATGGTGGCAGATATAGGGGGCACAAATGTAGATGATGCAACGAGGCGAATGATGTCAAACGAGCTGGCATTGGACTATAACATGTTTGGCCGTCACGGGAAAAAGAAGTTTAAGGACTTGTGTCTTTTCAACGTTGTGTATGGTAAGTAAATTGTAAATAGTTCTTCAACTAATGAAAATCATTTGTTAAAGAGCATTCCATCTGCAGGGATTAAAGTACTCTGTCGGCCCGAAAATGAGAGGAAAAAAATAAAAATGTGCGCTTTTGTTGTGCAGGTGTTTCACTCGCATTTGAGACTAAAAATAGATGTGTGCGAACTGTAAAATGCAGACATGAAAATCGCTCCCCTTTCGGCGAAATTTGCCGTTTTGAAACCAAAATAGGTGACCTACATGAATCGTGTAGATTTGATGAGAAATGTTTAAGGGGTGAGAGGGGGGGGGGGGGTGTATAAGTACTCGGGCCTGGTGCCCGATTTCTGGCGTATGACTATTTTAGAAAAATAAATAAATTAGGGATTTGTTTTGATGCGCTGGATTTAACCATACTGTCTATGGATTTAACCAATCATCGAACTTCCACCAACCAATGAAACGAGTTCTAGCCAATCAGATGCAAAGTAGGGCGGGTCTTTGCCGAAATGTTAACGCGGCTAAAATAAATAGAGGCCAATTTTATCATACTTGGAGCATGTAGATACCATAGAGGTAGATAGAGGCAGCTTTAGTTGAAAAAGGAGTTAAAACAAATGGCGCTGGGCATGAATAGAGGACAAGAGGAAAAGGATGTAGACGGGAAGCCGTTTAGCTCTTGGTGTCTCAAACTGAGGGAGCCGGGGGCTTCTGCAGCGCATGTTTTGGACGGCAGCAGCGGTAAGACGGTGCTTGCTAGTCATTAGATGCTAGTCACAAAACTTCGGTCCGTGCACTCTGTCATATGAGTACGTTACCGGCAACGACCGCTACCGTTAAGACTGCGACCGTGCCTTTACTGAGCGACCGTGATACAAACAATACGTGTGTGCACGTTCATAGCAGATCATGATTTGTAAAAGCTATCTGAAGCCCAAACTGCCTTGACAAAGCTGTCTGTTTGGAATCAGCATGGCAGGTATTTAAACGTAACGGCCTTGTCCCAGAGTTTAGACGTCTATCTATATGAAAAGATAAACAATGCCACGGTTTGAATAAATGTAAATAAAGCAGCTATTATTAACTTTTTCTCCCACCAGCCAAATGTCGAGTGAATGTTCAAATTTGACGAGCCACTCAATAGATTACCATTGTTTTTTTGACATATGAGTGAAGCAAATCTAACAGCCACTTACATATTTTACCAGCATTTGGCTAGTAGATGGTGCTAATTTTGAACCATGTTCTTAAGTAAAAGCAGAAAAATACTGCTGTCTGAAAATACTCAATTAAGTAAATGTCCTGAATTCAAAATATTACAAGAGTAAAAATACATTAGTATAGCAGCAAAATGTACATAAAGTAACAAAAGTAAAAGTACTCATTGTGCAGCAGTGTTATATTATTAAAGTATATTACATTTTTTGCTTGTGTCACTAACAAACATGAGAGATTTGAATGTTCTTCATTAGTGTTGGGCCCTTTATATATACTTTGGGTAATTTATTAACTACTGCATCATACCTTTGTATCAAATGTTTTTTTTTAAATAATACACTATTTATATAGCACATTTCAAGTGCATAGAAAATCTTAAAAAAGAAAAGGAAAGAGCAGAGAATTTAAACAAAAGAATAGAATATTAAAATATATTCTTTTATGTCAAATCTTCATCTGAAAAGTAACTAAAGCTGTCAAATAAATGTAGTGGAGTAGAAAGTACAATATTTCCGTCTGAGATTTAGTGGAGTGGAAAAATAAAGTAGCATCACATAGGAATACTCAAGTAAAGTACAAGTATCTCATAATTGTCGTTAAGTAAAGTAAGTTTAAGTAAACTTAAATTTAACCTGTAGCCTAACCTGCAGAGTCTATTGTGTGCTACTGAATCAACCGGAGGACAAAGCACAGAGATTCTACCTGCTGAGGGGGCAATATAAAATATTTTTTTTAAATTGGATAGACTATATCATAATGTTAGATTCCCTCTCAGCAGTTAGTAGATGGTTTATTTTTTATAAAAGTCTTAAGCTTAATAGATTGAAAACTTTACATAAAAGCAAACTGACAATAGAAAAGCTGTTCAAAATCACCTTTCTTTTTCCTTTAAAAATGCTCTTGGTCTCAAGTATTTAGATTGTGTGGGTTAAAGCCTTCTTACAACTTGAATGCTGTGTTAGAGAACAGAAGAGCTGTTGGGCTGAGCAGCACCCGAAAACCTATGGGAAGCTGACCTTTACTGACGAAATGGCGTAGATAACAGGGCGTAAAAACTTTTCTGTGAAATTATTTTTTCTTGCTTTAATCCCTGTATCTGTGTATCTTTTTTTTTTTGACTACGCACCAGTAAGGTATTGAGCACCTTGGCATTTTCAAATTAAAGTAAATTAGAGGAAAAATGCAAGGAATCTCTGTCCTGGACTGCACTATTTTGAAAACTGCTCATCTAATTTTTTTAATAATAAATAAGCTTAAATCAACATATAAATAACAACTTTTTTTACCCAAATAATGCTGGTTCTATTTGCATTTCAAATCTGAAGCCTGCATTGTACCATTGAAGCCTCGTTCATCAGTTATTGCTTTTAGTGCATTTTGGCATTTTAATGTGAAAAAATGTGCATCATTTTATTTTATGATAATGTGTACACATCTCACAAAGCTATTATATATTAATTAGTAGGGTTGGGCATCGTTTGGATTTTAACGATTCTGATTCCAATTCTTCCTTTCGATTCCGGTTCTTATTGATTCTTGATTCTGATTCTTTGAGGGGTGGAGTTGAAACGGGTCACATGCTTATTTCACAAATAAGAGGAAAGATTTATTTAGATTCAATGGTGGGTTGTAGTTTGACGGGGCTTTTTCAATGTAAAATAAAGCCACACTAGAGCACTGCTTACTGTGCTCCATGGCTGCAACACAACAAGCGCCTGGTATGGGCTGAAATATGTGCCACCAGAAACTGAATTTGAATCATTTATATTTGAATTTGAATTGCTAAACTTGAATCATTGCATTGAAAAATTCAATCTGAATAATATAATTTGAAATTGAATTTATTCGTTAGTCCAATAAAATTTGATCTTCACTGAAAATTCAACTCTCTATATATCCTCACATTCAGTTCTCACTATTCAGATTCAGATCAGCAAATTCAATTTCAAGTTACTGAGACAGACATCCGGAAGAGCAATCGAGCGCAGATCGATAGGTAGAGTTCAGCGGCACAGATACACAGGACTCCTCTTCGGCCAGCACATACGTTTTGGAGCACAGCCTCGCCTTGACCCAGAGATTCATAGATAATATAATCTACCTGTTAACAATGTTCAAAATTTAATGCCTGGTGTTAGTAGGCCTAGGTTTATTAGTCACATTCTTCCACTTAAGTAAACTTAAAATGAACTATCGCTACTTACCTTAGCCTAGCCTGCTGCATGCAAAATAGTGTGACTATCCATATTTAAAAATACATGTTAATTAATTTAAACATTTTAATTGCATTGGTTTACTTTGTACATCAGCAAGCCTGCAATACAATGTGATGTAAGAGCCAGTCCCCTGAGTTTATACAAGATGTTTCCACATTAAAACGCAAAATAGTAAATTATTATTTGAGTCTATTTTTAATCAACTCTAATATCTGATCGTGTGTCTCCTTCCTTAGAGCATTTATATACATATTAAAGTTAGTTTTGTTTGTGATTTAAAAGTGTAGCTTTATCATCAAGTGCAGTAACAAACAAAACAAAGAGACTAATTCATGTGTTTATAAAAAGAATATTTATTATAATCAGTTCACAGATCTGAGTCCAAACAGAAACTTCACCCTTCTGAACTAAGAGGTTCTGCTTCAAAGTGAAGTTTAAACAGACTGAAATGTCCAGGCTCACTCCTCCACTATTCATTCATTTATTTCTGCATGTAGTTATTTATTTAACGAGACTTAAAATCAGGTTTCGTCATCCACAGTCCGAGTCCCGGCAGACTCCCTTTAGGAAACCTCTGATTTAAACTTCAGGCTGTGACAGTCTGCTCCGCTGAGTCCTGGTTCTAGTTCTCCCGGGCTTCCCTTCCTCCAGCCGTCCCAGCAGTACGGCCCGGGCCTCCAGCAGAGTGGTGTCGGTTTTGGCTTCCAGGAAGCGGGCAGTGAGCTCCGCAAACGGACTCTGCTGCCCCGCTTTAGCTTCTCTCCGTCCGCCGGCCGCCGGCAAACGCAGTGGAACTTCCAGCCGAAATCTACATACAGGTCGTCCTGGACTACGTGATAGATCCTGCCGATCACCACTCTGTCTTTGGCCGGTACGATCTGGATCAGCGGGGACCGGCGCAGCAGCGAGACGAAGCGGTGTTCCTGCCCGGGGAAAGAGACGCTGTCGCCGGCCATAGAATTCTCCACCTACCGCTGCCGGGGCTCAGATTGCAGGTCCAGATGCGCGCCATATATCATAAAACACATTCTCACCTGTGAACTGTTATCCCTTGCTGTTTGGTTTTTGTTTTTTTTTTCATTTTTTTTGTTTCAACACCAAAACAGTTTGGCATCTTTAGTGCTAATCCTGCGCCACTGAACTCTACCTATCGATCTGCGCTCGATTGCTCTTCCTTCATCCTCCAAGTACCCGGATGTCTGTCTCAGTAACTTGAAATTGAATTTGCTGATCCGAATCTGAATAGTGAGAACTGAATGTGAGAATATATAGAGAGTTGAATTTTCAGTGAAGATCAAATTTTATTGGATTTCAGTTACAAACGAATAAATTCAATTTCAAAGTATACTATTCAGATTCAATTTTTTCAATGCAATGATTCAAATTAAACAATACCATTTCAAATTATGTGATTCATATTCAGTTTTTCAATGCAATTATTCAAGTTTAGCAATTCAAATTCAAATATAAATGATTCAAATTCAGTTTCTGGTGGCACATATTTCAGCCCATAGCCTGGCCGCTACGGAAACCTAAACTTGCGCATGTTAAATTTGGAACCCATGATCAGATTTGAAATTCTCGATGCCCAACCCTATTAATTATGATTATGAGGGAGTAATAAAATTTATTAAGTTCAAGTACTTCATAAATATTTTCTTGTTCTAAAAATCCATAACGATGATCCATCATATCCTTTATACTTTTGCCAATTTGGCCCTGAAGTTGGCCCTTGTTTAATTGTAAATGGTGTTTAAAGAGAATATGTTTTTAATGCTAGCTCATACTGTCAACCAATTTTTTTTTACAGAGGCTCTTAAGAAGAATTCGTTGGTGAACCAGCAGGAGGCAGAGAGGGCACTGTCGAAATGGCTCATTGGGGCAAGAGACAGAGGAGGACGAAGGGCATCCAGACAGCCAGTGCCAAATTAAAAAGTACTGAGCAGTGGTGGAATATGAGTGAGTTGTATTCAGGTACAAGTACAGTTAAACTGTTAAAATATTTTCAGTTAGAAGACAAAACGTTGACACACTGTTACATTGTTTTTCTGGAACAATTATTTTCATTACCAATGAATCTGTTGATCATTTTTGTCTGTTATCAGCAAAATATTCGTAAATAAAAAGTTGAAATCAGAGAATGTGGCCATTTTTTAAATTAGAGAGAGCCTGACTCAAACTGGTTGGTGATTAATAATTTATTTCTTTGATTAACTGTTGCAGCTCTAGGTTGGATGTTTATTCAAACTGTACTCAGTACTCAATTAGAATTCTTTTAAAGCATATCTTGCCCAGCTGGGGCCTACCTAAAACCTGGTGTAATCCTGCATTAAACCCACATGGGCAATTGGCTTGGGGCCAACATGGAACCCACGGACAATCCCACTTGCAACCCATATTTCAGCCCATACTGTCCCCATGTAGGCCCCACGTAGGACTTAAAGCTAGGACCAAGATGGGTCTTGTCTGTTTTGCCCAGCTGGGGCCCATCTAAAACCTGGTGTAATCCTGCCTTAAACCCACATGGGCAATTGGCTTGGGGCCAACATGGAACCCGCGGACAATCCCATATGGGTGTGATCTGACAATCCCACCTGGGGCCCATGATTCTGCCCACTTTTTACCCACATGTGCCCCACATAAAAATGTTGGCTGGGCTGCCTCTTAAACCTGCGGCTTCCTTGATCTCGTGAGATTATCATTGCCCACATGTGCATGACGTCAGAGCAAGTCGGGATCAATGGCGCGTTCATGCCACCTCGGAATAACAGGGACCGCCTCCGTGGTTACGTTGTTTTTCCGACTGGCAGCGTTCACATGGTCGGGATGCTTGTTCTTCTTCTGTTATATTGGCGTTTGGCATAACAACTTTTTGCATGACTGCCACCAACAGTTGGGCGGAGCCTAGAGCATCAGGTGTGTGAAAACATGGAGGCCACAATAACAAAAGATGTGCTGCTGTTTTCTTATGCGAGCATCCAAACAGCACATGGACAGGTGTTTGTTTGTGTTATCTGCAGGACAACCAACGGGAAAAGACACGGATAATGTGTTGGGTTTTTTTTCTAAGTTTTTTGGGGCATTTCAGCCCCCAATGGAAAGAACAGTCAGACGTGAAAGGGGAGAGAGAGGGGGAAGACACGCAAGAAATCGCCACAGGTCGGACCCGAACCCCGGACCCCCCGCGCCGAGGCACACACCTCCAAACATGTGCGCCCGCTCCACCGACTGAGCTAACCTGTAACCTAACTAACGCTGTATTCCTCCGACACGCTGTATTAACGTTACTGTTTTAAAACCATTTTCCAGGTTAGTGGGGACGCATACCGCTCAAAACCAACATGAAAAACGTAGCTAAAATGTAATTGCCTTCTCCACAAAAAAAACAATAAAGTTAGGATTTTGGTTGTGAACTTGTCTTGTGTTTGTAAACAAAGACATCAATTTGGGAGGGAAATGAATGAAGAACACATTACGTAGCCTAGAGCAACATTGTCTCCTCAGCCAAATAGGTGAGCTAGGCAGTGCAGAAGGCGTACAGTATGTGAGCAATCTAACAGTCTGACATGTAGTCTACTGCCAGTGTGGTATTAGAAATAATTTGAGTCGGGACTTCCGGTGCACCTTTACGATGGCAGCAGCAAAAAAAGTGAGCTCCCCGACTTTAACTTTTGAACGCCCTGTTTACTTGTCAAAAAGCAACTGGCATACTGGTTAAACATAATTTGGAAAGGGCGAAGAGTATGCCGAGAGGAAAGTTAGGAAGAAAGTCTCAAAAACCCGAGGTCGCCAGTGGAAGCGAAGACGAAGACACGTTAGCATCAGAGCTAGCAGATCAGGGCGAAGAGACCACTCAGAGCATGGCGAGCCTGGAGAAGATACTTTGTGAACTGCGAGATTTCCGTTGAGAAAATTCAGTCACTCTAAAAGAAATTAAGGAAGACATTAGGGTGGCAAATAACAGGATTGATAATGCAGAGGGGCGGATATTGGAGGCCGAGAAGCGTTTGCAGTGTGTTGAGGATGCTACACTGGAACTACTGGAGCTACAGAAACGGTTTGAGAACAGGCTGGTGGATCAGGAGGGACGCTCGCGGAGGGAAAATGTCAGGATTCACGGTGTAAAGGAGGGAGCGGAGGACAACGCCAAGTCGATGATTGATTTTATTCAGAATCTCCTGAGAGAAAAGTTGGAGCTGCCTCCATCTCTTAGGCCCCGTCCACACGTACCAAAACGATATTTTTTTTACCCGTCTTCCCTGGATTCGTTTCAAGAAAAGTTGCGTCCAAACGAATCCACTTGTAAATGACTCAACACGCTACTTCATATTCCAGGCCTATAGGCGGCGCGGTTTCTGCTACAGAAATTCACCAAAAACGGAGAAGAAGAGCATAGTCACTTCCACTTCCCATCATGACATGACTAGATTATAACGTTCTCTTAATACATCCGTGGACTATAATACCTTTCACCACCACTGCTCATTTTATAAAGGCTGCCGCAAGAAAACGTGTCTTTGTTTACATTGTATAATGTGCTGTTGGATTGCTTTTTATTTTGCATGATTGCAGCGCGCTAGTAGCGAGCTAACGTTAGCGCTCTCTATTCTCAACCAGACATAAATAATAAGAATCAAATCATCTCATCAATCATACTCTCATTGTTAGATTCTTTAAGTTTGCCAAGGGTAACTGAGGACCAGAATTCAAATCTGACCAAGGAGATCTCGACTGAAGAAGTCAACTCGGCTATTTCGAAGCTGAAGACAAATAAGGCTCCAGGCACGGACGGATATACATCTGAGTTTTATAAAGTGCTGCGGGAACCATTGATCCCCCTGTTGAAAAATGCATTTAACTGGGTACTCAAAAAGGGAGAAATCCCGAACTCCTGGAAGGAAGCCTTTATTTCGCTTATTCCAAAAGAAGGAAAGGACAAATTGGAATGCTCTAATTATAGACCAGTGAGTGTTCTTAACCAAGACTACAGACTATTCACTGCCATTCTAGCCAGACGTTTAGAAACGATTTTGCCAGATATAATTCACCAGGACCAGACTGGATTTATAAAACAAAGACAGACACAGGATAATATTCGGCGCACATTGCATGTAATGCAGAACATAATCAAAAAGAAGATTAGAAGCAATAATAGTGGGACTGGATGCTGAAAAGGCATTTGACTCTGTCAGGTGGGATTTCCTGTATTTGGTGATGGAGCGATTTGGTTTCCATGAAACTTTTGTCAAAACTATTCAATCTCTCTATAATAAACCCACAGCCAGGATTAAGATCAATGGAAATCTCTCAAGCTCCTTCATACTAGAACGTGGATGTCGTCAAGGATGCTCAATTAGCCCTCTCCTCTTTGCTATCTATTTGGAACCCCTGAGCCAATGGATAAAACAAAACAAAAATATTAAAGGTGTAGACATAGAGGGGGATGAACAGAAAATAGCATTATTCGCAGATGACATGTTAATATACCTGACGCATCCCACTGAATCTCTTCCGGCACTCATGTCAACACTTGAGGACTTTGGTTTATTATCAGGCTATAAATTGAATGTGAAAAAGACACAGGTCCTCACTTTCAACTATGTTCCGGATCGTGCTGAAAGAGAAGGATTCAAATTCAATTGGGATTCAAAATCCATTAAATATTTGTGAGTCGATCTACCCCAAGACCTATCTCAACTGAAATCCATAAATTATGATTCATTAATTTCAAAAATAAAATCTGATATGGTAAAATGGAACCTAATCCCATTCACAAGCTTAGCTTCAAGGGTAGAAGTGATCAAAATGAACGTTCTTCCAAGGTTATTGTATTTATTCCAATCTCTGCCAGTAGAAGTAAAAGACAAAGAATTTACAGAATGGGACAGGTTCATCTCCCGATACATTTGGCAAGGAAAAAGAACAGGATAAGATATAGAACTCTACAGCTTCCCAGAGTTAAAGGGTGACTAGCCCTGCCCTGTTTTAAGAGCTATTACCAGGTGGCGCAACTAAAAACTATGTGGAACTTGTGCAATCCTGCCTACAGTGCGGGATGGAAAGACATCGAAGGCCATACATCAACCACCATTCCAATACAAGCTATAATAAATGTTAAAAAACTGAGAAAGCATCTTAATGAGGAACTAAATCCTTGGTTGGGTCTATCTCTTAACATTTGGTTTGAGATTATAGCAAAGAATAACCTTATAGAGCAGAGTAGGTTACTGCGGTGGATTGCACATGATTCAGATTTTATACCTAATACAATGGATGGGAGCTTCAGAATATGGGGAGGGGGGCCAACAATATTCTGGGAGCTCTTTAAGAAGAAGAAAATTATAAGTTTTCAAGACCTAAAGAATCAATTTGGTTTAAAAAATCAGGATCTCTACAGATATTTGCAGATGAGGCATTATATGGAGCAATCAATAAAAAAGTCCAGTTTAGAGGAGGTAGAGTGGAATAATTAAATTATTCATTTTAGCATATGAATCAGATCTGGGCAAGAAATTAATCTCAAAATTATATAAAGAAGTGGAGAATTTAAAAGGTCAGAATACAGTATATATAAAAGAAAAGTGGGAGAAGGAGGGGGGAAGGAGGTTGTCGAAGGAGGGATGGGAAGAGATCAATGAGCAACAATGGAAGACATCATGCTCCCTCTCATGGAGAGAATATGGTTGGAAGAACATAGTAAGTTATTTTATTACACCAGCACAACAGAAATCTCAGGATACGAGATGTTGGAGACTATGTGGAGAAAGTAAAGCCAATCATTTTCATATATTTTGGGAATGCTCCTCTATTATACCTTATTGGCTCGAATTAAAGAAATGCATGGAAAAAGTTTTGAAGATGGAACTTGCATTTACATTTTTTGATTTGTACTTGGGAAAAGGGAACCAGAAAATAATATATTCGGGGGATAAATATTTATTCAGAGTAATGTTAGCGGCAGGTAAAAAAGCCATTACCAGGAAGTGGCTGAAAACTGAGGTACCTAAAATGAAGGATTGGGTTGAAGTAATGTATAACATCTACAGGATGGAAAAGTTGACTTTCTTAGTTAGACTAGAATCAGATAAATTTAGGAATTTCTGGAGTAACTGGGTTGATTTCGTAACACCATTGAGAACAGACTTTATTCGGTGAAAACGTATTTTATTTTTAATTTTTTTATCCCCTTGGTTCTTGCTACAAATGTTGCCTGTTCATAAGATTATGTTCGGCATTATCCTTCACCAGGAGAGAAAGGTCTTTACAAGAGGGGAATGAAGATGTGGACCGAAGTGAATCATTTACCCTTTTCAAGTCTACTGAGTTTTGTGTTTAATTGTGAATTTTATGAGTTTGATCCCTGGTGTGAAATATTTGTAGGCTCTGTATACGTGGAAAACATATGTGTCAGAGGTTAAATGCTAATGGGACAATGCTGAATGGAATCAATAGAAATAGTTTGAGTCAATTGATTGGGGCAGTGCTTTGACAGTGGGAAGGACATACTTTGGGACAGTGATGGTGCTCATTCCAAATTGGTTCATTTCTTCGATACATGCCTCGAAGCAGGGGGGTTCACGGGTAACATCACTAGTAAAATGAGCGGTGACGTTAAATCACCCTACGGTACCGTCTATATGCTGGATGGTTTCAAGGTAATGGTGGGCAGCTAACATTAGCAGATAAGCCCGTACACTGACGTCCAATTACCCCCCCCCCTGCCGCCGCCGCCACCACAACTGAAAAAGATCCTAGAGGAAACACTGCATTTAATCAGGAAACTGTTTTAAAACCATGTCAATTTATTTTCAAATGCTATAAAGTTGAATAAAACCCCCACAATTCAATGAGAGTAATGATCCAATCCTTCATTGTACTGGCAATTTGGTTTTAAGTAACCTATATTTCTGATACAGAAACTTTGAAAACGGGTCAAATTTGACCCGAGGACAACAGGAGGGTTAAGAGGAAGTTACAGTCATAGATATACAGTAAACATTAGAGCTTTTATTGTGAAGGGAAAAGCGGAAGTGGATAAAGTGTAGTATTGACTGTATTGTGGTTGAATGAAGAGAGACGTGCAGTGCCGTCTTGGTTCCGGCATTGGACGCCCGTGTTTTATATTTTATAGTCAAACCTGAGTCTAGGCAACAGAAGAAACCCTTGGTTACATTCATTGACATATATATTAATGGACCAATAGACCACGTTGCTCTGGACGGAGACCAGTGAAGGCTATTAGAAGCACTTTTCCGGTGATCTCTTGCTTTACTGAGCAGCCTCCAACTGAGAGAGACAACGTAAATGTGCCGTTTTTTTTTTAGTAACATTTAGGATTCTATTCACCCAGTTATTGACATATTACACACATATATTTTACAGTTTGATACATGAAAATTACATTTTGATTAACGTTAACGTTAGGCTACTGCTCTGCTTTCTGCTCAAGACTCGGCTTAAAGCCATTGTTGTCATATAGCAACCGAGCGTCTCTAGCCAATTTCAGCTGCACAAGCTACAAAATAACTAATTAGGCAGTATTTAACTCCTAATAAGACTGTAGAGACATGCCTATAGGTAGCAGTATACAGCGCTATGTGTACCACTTCTTCATTTGGTTACAACAAAGACAAAAGTGCTTAAAATTGTAGATAACCACAATGTTTACTACGTGTGATGCATGACGTAGCCATCTTTGAAAGTGAGCTCGGGGTCCTCTGAGTTCAGACGACTTGACGAGTCGTAAATACGACCTCGGGGGCGTTCTTTTTGCAACTTCCGGGTCGTAACTCCGGAAAACAACTCGTAAAACGACTTCGGTGGACAAAAAGAACGCACCATTACCCCCTTGGTTACATTAGGCTCGTTCGAGATGAGCCAGATCTGCGCAGAATCGATCACCGGCGATCGGCGCCCAATGCATGCCGGTTAGATTTGTGTCCGACTTGATCCCGACTTGCTCTGACGTCATGCACACATGGGCAACAATAATCTCACGAGACCAAGGCGGCCGCAGTTCTGAGACGCAGGCAGCGCAGTTGCTTTTCACCGACTGCAAGAGCCAGGCGGACGCCATTGACATATATATTAATGGACCAATAGACCCCGTTGATCTGGACGGAGACCAGTGAAGGCTATTAGAAGCACTTTTCCGGTGATCTCTTCCTTTACTGCGCAGCCTCCAACTGACAGAGACAGCGTAAATGTGACGTGAGCAACATGTCTGAAAGTTGTAAGTCTTCTTGTAGCTGTGCCAAGAGAAATCTCAATCATTTCCAATCTAACAGAGACGGAGAGTGTAGGTATATGTAAGGAGATAACATAAGCACAGGCTAATTATTGCTAACTAACATGCTAGTTAACATTCGTAATTAAACCTAAACAGCTAATGTAAGTCGAAACTGCCTGCGAGCTTCTCCTGTACTATACGGCAATTCCTCTACTGTGCGACAGTAAGTCACTTGGTTATGACACAATCGTTAGCCTATTTTTACAAAAGCGTCTGCTACGGAGCCATAACGTCAGGTACAAGGTAATGGAGCCTTTTATACATTGTCGTGTTTCTTTAGAATTAAACAACGGACAAATAGAGTCTTTAAACGCTTCAGATGTAAAGTTATTCGCAGTCAAGTGACGTAAAAAAAAAATGGCGGTCAGTGGAATGCTAACAAGAGGTGATACCTTTGTAGCAACAAAATGGCGCCATCGGAGGTTCGTGTTCAGAAGCGAAGCTTACCCCCTTGGCGGACGCAGGTGGACCCAGGGCATGCTGGGAAACGCAGGCCTCTCAGCTGATCGAACAGCTGATTGGTTCAGAATCGACTCAACATGATGACGTTTTATATAAACTTTTTATTGATTTTGAATCGGAGGGATTTTAACTGTGATTTGTCTGATTTAAAAGCTTATTCCTTACAGAACACATGTAGTGAGGCTGATAGTGATGTTTAGAAGTCAGAGAGACTAAATCTGTTCAGATTACAGATCACCTACAGTCTGTTGTTAATTAAAATCAGCAACAGATCGCATGTAGAGAATTTTGACAGCTACTCTGTCATAATAAAACCAACTGGAGACTGTGTAGGAGCTGATATTTGGGTCTGATAACATTTTATTAAATCGGAATTGGACCCGAACGGACCACTGTCAGTACCCGATCCGTTCCACCTGCACAATCCGTTCTGCGCATGTGCAAGATGACACGTATGCCATGACGTAGGCGCAGATGATAATGCTGCGTTCATGCCACCTCGAAATAACAGGCACCGCCCCACTGGTTACGTTGTTTCTGCAGCTAGATTCAGTCTAAAATAACGTTAAGTCAAACTTAATGGGAAAAGCAGGCGTACTACAGATAAATTAAGACATTACAGTAATAACAATAAAGACAAGTATTGAGTGATTGTATTTTAAATGAGCACAAGTAAAGTAGAACTGACGTAACAGCTGTTATATATGTTAACGTTTATTTTCAAGTTTTATTTTGAGGGTCTTTTAAAGTTTACATGCTGTCTCAGCTAGCGGTTAGCCGAATTAGCTGTTAGCTAAACTAACGTTAGCTTAACTGTGGAGGCTAACGGCAGACCGCTGCAATCAGCTAGCGTTTAGCCAAATTAACCGTTAGCTAAACTAACGTTAGCTTCCGGTGGAGGCTAACGGCAGACCGCTATAATCACCTAGCGGTCCGCCGAATTAACCGTTAGCTAAACTAACGTTAGCTTCCCGGGGGAGGATAACGGCAGACCGCTATAATCACCTAGCGGTCCGCCGAATTAACCGTTAGCTAAACTAACGTTAGCTTCCGGGGAGGCTAACGGCCCGCTATAATCACCTAGCGGTCCGCCGAATTAGCTATTAGCTAACTAACGTTAGCTGGAGGCTAGCGTGTGAACATCTTGCGCATGCGCAGAACGGATCGTGCAGGTGGAAGCGGTGCCGTTATTCCAAGGTGGTGGTGGAATGAACGCAGCGTTATCATCTGCGCCTACGTCATGGCATACGTGTCATCTTGCACATGCGCAGAACGGATTGTGCAGGTGGAACGGATCGGGTACTGACAACCACAGTGTTTCTGTCACTTCCTGTTCAGCCTGAAGGCTGCTGGAATCAGCTGGAAAACTGTCCGACTTGAGAGCGGACTTTTGTCCCCGCCCCCGCTGCTGCCGCCTGCTCTCGTCTACTTTACAGGCGAGGCGCAGTTCATCGTTCATCTCGAACGAGCCTATTAGGAAACAAACATCTGACCGGAAGTTGTTGGTACGACCCGTAATACCGTCCGTCCCCGGAACTAACGTTAACTGTTTGTGTGTGGTCAGTACCCGAACGGATCGGGTACTGACAGTTGTCGTGTGTCACATCGTTATGAAGACGGCGGAGTAAAACGCGCCGGTGTTTAGTTTCTTAAGAAGAAAGAAAGGTCCCAAACTGCTGGATGTGGTTTTAAAAGCTGAAACAAAGCTACTTTTCTTTTTTAATGGCGCAGGTAGTCGGTGCTAAAGCTAAGGTTAGCCGCTAGCAGCTAGCTCCTGCTAACGTGTTGTTGTTGTATTTCCTCAAACAGGTCGCAGAGCCGCGAGGAACTTTAACATGAAGTCTGAGAGGAAGCTGTCAGCGAAGAGGGAACAGGTGGGACATGTTTACATCTCAAATCTTCTTAAAGAAAGAGAGGAGAGAACATTGTACCAGTGGAATAGTCCCTTTTACCAGCCATGGAAACAGCTTCTATATACATGTACACACACAGCTTCTATACATCTCTTATACAGTGGGGAGAACAAGTATTTGATACACTGCCGATTTTGCAGGTTTTCCTACTTACAAAGCATGTAGAGGTCTGTCATTTTTATCATAGCTACACTTTAACTGTGAGAGACAGAATCTAAAACAAAAATCCAGAAAATCACATTGTATGATTTTTAAGTAATTAATTTGCATTTTATTGCATGAGATAAGTATTTGATACATCAGAGAAGCAGAACTTAATATTTGGTACAGAAACCTTTGTTTGCAATTACAGAGATCATACGTTTCCTGTAGTTCTTGACCAGGTTTGCACACACTGCAGCAGGGATTTTGGCCCACTCCTCCATACAGACCTTATCCAGATCCTTCAGGTTTCGGGGCTGTCGCTGGGCAATACGGACTTTCAGCTTCCTCCAAAGATTTTCTATTGGGTTCAGATCTGGAGACTGGCTAGGCCACTCCAGAACCTTGAGATGCTTCTGATGGTTGCCCTGGCTGTGTTTCGGGTCGTTGTCATGCTGGAAGACCCAGCCACGACCCATCTTCAATGCTCTTACTGAGGGAAGGAGGTTGTTGGCCAAGATCTTGCGATACATGGCCCCATCCATCCTTCCCAAATACGGTGCAGTTGTCCTGTCCCCTTTGCAGAAAAGCAACCCCAAAGAATGATCTTTCCACCTCCATGCTTCACGGTTAGGATGGTGTTCTTGGGGTTGTACTTATCCTTCTTCTTCCTCCAAACACGGCGAGTGGAGTTTAGACCAAAAAGCTCTATTTTTGTCTCATCAGACCACATGACCTTCTCCCATTCCTCCTCTGGATCATCCAGATGGTCTGTATGAATGTGCTGGCTTGATCAGGGGAACCTTGCGTGCGCTGCAGGATTTTAATCCATGACGGCGTAGTGTGTTACTAATTGTTTTCTTTGAGACTGTGGTCCCAGCTCTCTTCAGGTCATTGACCAGGTCCTGCCGTGTAGTTCTGGGCTGATCCCTCACCTTCCTCATGATCATTGATGCCCCACGAGGTGAGATCTTGCATGGAGCCCCAGACCGAGGCAGATTGACCGTCATCTTGAGCTTCCATTTTCTAATAATTGCGCTACAGTTGTTCCCTTCTCACCAAGCTGCTTGCCTATTGTCCTGTAGCCCATCCCAGCCTTGTGCAGGTCTACAATTTTATCCCTGATGTCCTTACACAGCTCTCTGGTCTTGGCCATTGTGGAGAGGTTGGAGTTTGAGTGTGTGGACAGGTGTCTTTTATAGAGCTGGGTACCGAATGTCGATAGTTTTATGGCACCGAAAAAAACTCCATACTCCAATTCTATGAGTATCGAAAAATGATTTATCTTTCGGTGCCAAATTTCGGTTCCAAAAGTGTCTGAGTGCGTAAATGCAAGCTTATCTGTCCTCTCTGCATATTGACACACACACACACACACACACACACACACACACACACACACACACACACACACACACACACACACGGAGAGGTGCGGACAGAGTAAACTGTCTGCAGTTAGTTGGTATGGTATCGAAAAAAGTATCGTTAGGAACCGGCATCGAAACTGAGGTATCGAAATTGGCACCGGATCGAAAGATTTTGAACGATACCCAGCCCTAGTCTTTTATACAGGTAACGAGTTGAAACAGGTGCAGTTAATACAGGTAATGAGTGGAGAACAGGAGGGCTTCTTAAAGAAAAACTAACCGGTCTGTGAGAGCCGGAATTCTTACTGGTTGGTAGGTGATCAAATACTTATGTCATGCAATAAATTGCAAATTAATTATTTAAAAATCATACAATGTGATTTTCTGGATTTTTGTTTTAGATCCTGTCTCTCACAGTTAAAGTGTACCTATGATAAAAATGACAGACCTCTACATGCTTTGTAAGTAGGAAAACCTGCAAAATCGGCAGTGTATCAAATACTTGTTCTCCCCACTGTATTAGAGATGTATAGAAGCTGTGTGTGTACATGTATATAGAAGCTGTTTCCATGGCTGGTAAAAGGGACAATTCCACTGGTACAATGTTCTCTCCTCTCTTTCTCTCCTTCACTCCTTTCTCTCCTGCTCTCTTTTGCAACAAAACTGAAAATCTTTGGGCAACAAAACTGAACGGAAGAAAAAAAGATTTTAAAAACAATAATGTGTCGAAAAACCTCGAAAAAAGTGCCAGGAAAAAAAGAGGCAAAAACATCAAAATAAGCGACAAAAACGTCAGAGAAAAAAAAGAAGGCGACAATTGCTGAAAACGACAATGTTGAAAATATCTATATATTTCTTGTGGTTAAAATATTAAACACTGCATTACAACACGGTTGTTATATTTCCGGTCTCTATAAGTGAAGTTATTGGTTAGTTTAGTCTTTTTTAACCTGGACCCTCTCACTGATGGGAACAACAATCTTTGAAATTGCTCCAGTATTAAATTCAGTTTTATTTATTAGTTATTTTGGGACACTTTACAGATAGAGTAGGTCTAGACCACACTAACCCTAACCCTAACCCAATGCACCCAGCAAATTAAAAACCAAAACATTAAAGCTTATGCTTTGACTCTGCTGTAGGCTACAACCACAAACCAAAGGTTGATCTCATGTAAACAAAAGAGCTTAAATGTTGGTTAAGTGTAAGGTATTTTAATGTGTTACCTCTCAGTTCAAGGTTAACCCTTGTGTTGTCCTCCTTCTGTTTTATCAGTAAAGTATAAATGATCACCCCATTCAATGTTACATCTTCTTAGCCAACTTCATTCCAACTACTACCACTAAGTTACACTTATTTCTGGAGTTCATGGTCAATAAAAATATTAACTTATACCTACTTTCTGAGTATTAAAAAAAGCCTAATGAATAACAATTAAAATCAGAGGATGTGGAGTTGATCACAGATTGGTATATGTCAGCCTTTAGTTTTGAAACCATTTCGATTTCTTTTCAAATGCTATGAAGTTGAATAAAACCCCCCACAATTCAATGAGAGTAATGATCCAATCCTTCATTTTACTAGCTCCTGCTAACGTGTTGTTGTATTTCCTCACACAGGTCACAGAGCTGCGAGGAACTTTAATATGAAGTCTGAGAGCTGTCAGCAGACCAGGGGACAGGTGGGACATGTTTACATTTGAAATATATAGAAATGTATAGAAGCTATGTGTGTTGTAGGAAAAAATGCGATCGATTCTACTCTGGCTCAAAAGGCCAGAGTCTTTTAAGAACCACCGGTTACTTCTCAAAGTTTCCACTTTAGATATTGTGTTCGTTGAAAGGCAGACCAGGAAATGAATACTCAGGATTCGTTCAGTTAAACTATAACAATCTTTAGTAAAATGATATTGCAAACAGATATTTCATATGCATATGGATCAGCCGCTCCTTCAAGACTTTCTCTCCCTAGCCACCAACAAAGTCTCTCCGGGTCTGACACCGGACCTTCCTTTTCCCTATTCTTTTATCCAGCTTCAGGTTCCTCCTCCCGCCATTGCGTCTGGGCCGCCAATTGGTTGGATATCACTCAGACTTTCTGTCTCCGAGAAGATGGAGAAGTTGCGCTAGCCTTGGGATTGCTCTCATTCTCTTCTTCTCTCATGGCCTAAAGATTGTCTCTTCCTTTAAGATATTTCATTAGGTGCATTCTGTTCCAAATGTTTATCAAACAAATCAGGAGCACTTTTCCTCCACTAAATTTGAACCCGTCTCAGTGTTTCCTCTAGGATTTTTTTCAGCAGTGGGGGCAGATCTGTCGGACCCCCCCCCACCAGTCCCGCGCCCCGCAGCCAAATGTTTTACGTATTAAACGGATTTGACACTTCGCTGCAACACAAACAAATATATTCATTCACCTCTATTCACACACAATGAGGCATATTTTGATTTTGTTTTGATTGAACTGTATTTTTGAGGAACTGTAGGTCTACAAAATGATTTTTACAAGAAATTCTTCATAGGGAAACCAAAACCCAAAGTAGTATGAAACCATTCATAATTAAACTAATTGCATATTTGCCTCAGTGGCAAAGTTGGCAGCCTTGCTGTGTGCATTTGATTTTTCTTGGCTTTTGGAAAAATAATTCCATATAGGGGAATTCAGAAAGAGTTGGCCCATTAATGCTGAGTAGCATACATGCTGCTAGATTGTGTGAAATTTATATTTGTAATAACTTTGCTAAATAAAAAAAATACAATCCTGCTGGTACCTGACTTTTCCTAAAATAGTCTGTATTTTCATTTAAAATTGGTTTTATATACATTACACAAAAGGCATGAAAATACAATCACTTTTACCTATTTTGGCCATACTGTCATATTGACCGCTCGGATTTTTGCGGTTTTGTTTTTAATCTTTTGCGTGGTTGAAGATGCATCTTGGTTGCTTAGTGATAATCATAGTCTCTGTCAGAGAAACGTAACTAGCGGTCTCGATGGGCCGAAGGCAAAGCCAGAGTCGGTAACGTAGGCTACGGCGTGGATGGACTCGGTTCTGAATCGGAAGAAAAGCGCCGGGCGATCACTCTGTGAAAGGCGCGGTACACGTAGATGGCCGGTAGCTGTCTATGTGTTCATATAACTTTATACATGCTACAACTGGCTGGAATCATTACACACATCCTCTCCCAGGAGTACACCAGCTGTAAAATGTCCCGGAGGAAGTTCATGCAGCAGCTGGCAGAGGAGCTGAGAGCGGAGTTTATGGAGGAAAAGAAAGGGCAGCGGCGCACGGTCCGAACAGCGCTGCGCACCGCAGCAGACACCAAAACTGAGGCAGTGCCTGCCAGGTTAGGTTATAAATGTTCAAATAACATAGCCAACTTTGAATTGTTATTTGGCTGAGAATTATGTTGAATGAATTTTCCCCAATATGTTTCATGAATGTATGAAATAATCACGGTTTAGCCTACTATGCCATGATATGATATCAAGGGCGTTGTATAGAATAAACAGCCACGTGCAATTTAGCTAGCAGGTGAAGGTGAAACTAAAAATGTGCAAGAACTATAGACTAATACAGGCTTAAATGAACTGACAATATAAGTTATACGACTTACAGTTCTCAAGGATGAACACATGCCTAACCGTGGCGGACCGCCACCTGCATCAACATAGAGGAAACACTGCGTCTTACCTTACACATGCCAGACAGGAGGAGACAGCGAGGCCATCCCAGGCTACAGCACATTCTTATTCTAAACCCAATATATTTCTACAGTGTATACATGGATATAAAAGCTGTTTCCATGGCTGGTAAAAGAGAATATTCCACTGTTACAACCAGGGGAGGATTGAGGTAGTCAGGGGGCCCCTAGGCTGCTCTTTGTGTGAGGCCCCCCCCTTAATCATTGTGCTTTACTGGAAAAATGTATTTAGTGCCATACATGATCCACACGCAAATACGGTGAACTGGCACACACACACACACACACACACCCACACACACACACACACACACACACACACACACACACACACACACACACACACACACACACACTCTGAGAAAGCCAACCATTTTTTATTTTATTTAACCTTTTATCTAACAGATTCTCATTTGCAACAACGACCAGGCCAAGAATAAAGCATAAGCGTGCAAGACAACATACAGTTTTACATTCAATACAGTACAAAAATACAAAATATAATAGGCTACATAAAATGCAGATTAAGTAGGCATTATAAAGCTGGCGCAAAGTGAGTTATAAGTAAGTCGCAATATAAATTAATAGACAGTCTATATAAGAGTCAATATACAGTTAGTGCAAATTGCAGACCTGCCAACATGTACGCATTTTGCGTACTCGGCACGCATTTTGACCCTTAAGTACGCTTGTACGATTCGCTGCTCTCTAGGTACGCATTTTGTTGCATCTCGCATTTCTCCGGGTTTCAGTTTCTATGCAATCTACATCTATGACGTTGATTCTGCCGCTGAGCAGAGGAGTGAAAAGCTTTCGGCCAATCAGAGCGCTGCATTTTAACCCTCCGCCCACCTGCCCCTCCTAGCCAAATGCTTCGCGCGTTTAATTAAATCAGTCACAGTGCCTCAGCAAGCCAGGCTGTCCGGATAACTCTAGGCTTGCATGTCATGGCTGAACTGCCTCAAAAAAAGGTTCGGAACGATTTCTTAACAGGAGAGATGGCCTTTCCTCCACATGTCCACGCTACCTCACATAGACAGTAAGCGTTCTGCACCGTGTGCAAGACAAACATCGATATCAGTCACCAAGGGGCAACAGGTAACGAACACAGTCCCATAAACAAATACTCCCCACCCCCCGAAACATAATGATATTAAAAACAAATGGATGATGGGAGTAACGCGTTACAATTCAGTGGTTGAACTGACTGCAGAGATACATTTGCGACACGGACATTATTTTCCGTAGTTGTTTACGCTGCGTTGAAGCGAGCTGTCCCGTCACTGTTCCCCGTGGTCAGAGCCAGAACCAGAGATGGTAACTGACAACATCTGTGTCCTGTCAGTGGCGACAGCAATGTGACCGAGCAACTGACACATGTCGAGAATTAATGTTTAGGGCCGTTACAGAGTCAACGCGAGCAACGCGAGCAACGCGAACAAGCAACGCGAGATCATCAGATGCTGGCGTGTTTCCCCACCAGTACAGTATGCTACGATTGGGTAGCACTGACCAATACATTGATAAAAGGTCGCTTAAACATGGTTTAGCAGGTTTTAAAAATATATAGATACATTTGGGTCTCTCTCTCGCCTCTTGAGGAGGGCACACAGCATAGACTACACACAACGTTGATACATACCGAAAAATGTGACTCAGTAGTCCTATGTTTGATGAAATTGCACAGATATGTTGATTCAATATTTTTAATGTACAATACGTGCAGTGTCGCCCCCACCGACAACGCATAGTCGGTATACTACCGTCGGCTACTTTGATTCAATTTTAATTGGGTATTTTTCATTTTCTCCTACTTATTAGGCTACTTCTAGTCCACCACAATTCAGAGTAAAGTAGGCTATTGAAAGTTTTACTTAACTATTTATTTTATAGCTTTAGTTACTTTGCAGCATCATATTAATAATACAAAATAATATGAATAAATTATGATGTATTAAAGTGGATAAAGATGAGACTTTGTTGACCCCGTGGTGAAATTTACAAGCTACCTGCCAAGAATACTCCCGTTTTTATTTTGGTGAAAGAAACTCAAAAGTAACGCAAAAGTAGTCATTACAATTCAGAAACAGAAATATTGTAATATAACTAATTACTCTCAAATGACAGTAACTAGTAATCAATAATGTATTACATTTTGGAATTAACTTGACCATACCTGGTGTCAATAGGCTAGCCTATCACACCTGCCATCCTTCCCATTAGTTGGGGGCAGTTAGAAAAGTGGTGGAATGGCTAGAAAACTAAAAGGTTTTAGAAAGGCCAGGTGCTGATTAACGTAAGATAAAGGTAACAGTTAGGCTATTTATGTGATGTGATGGCAACTGACATAATGCAATGTCACCCATGTCAAATTTTTAAAAGCATATAAAATATCTGACCCATGTTATTTATTAGCCTATAATTGTGTCTCTGTCAGGCTTCAATCTCTGTTTTTTTTTAGTAGTTGCTTTAGGCCTATTTAAAGTTGCTTTATGAGTAAATCATTACTTAAACTACTTAATTTCCCTTCAGTAATCAGAAGAAGGCTACATGTTAACCTGGTCTGACTCTCATCTTTAACACAGAAGTACTTAGGCATATCTAAGCTCTAGATATTAGCTCTCTCTGCCTCCTGTTGGTTAGACTAACAAATATATGGGTACTCATAAAATTTCTTCAAGGTTGGCAGGTCTGAAATTGTTGTCTAGTCAGTGATGTAGAGCAGTAGATGTGCAAAAATGGTGGGAAGAATAACAGTTGAGCATGCCAGGGCAGATGCATTAGTGCAAAAGAGCATAAAGAGATATATGATAGCAGTGCAGGTGAAGATGTGCAACTATGCAATGGAGCATGACAGAGATAATGTAATAAGGGTGTGCAAAACAGTGCATGAATGATGGAGAACAGTTAGCACGTACAGTGATCGGACAGGAGCTCAGACAGAAGGACTTTAAAGGCCATTAGTGGGATAAGGGTTTTGAGTTTCAGGGTTTTTTGTAGTTCATTCCATTTATTTGCAGCTGAGAACTGGAAGGAGTGGCGGCCGAAGGAGGTATGGGCTTTTTGGGTGACCAAAGAGATGTATTTAATTGAATGATGTAATTACCACCACATCACATAGGTAAAATGGAAAAATTGAACATTAACAAAACCCAAATACAAACAAGCATAGTGCTTAGAAGCAGCCCTTTAATCATGATCAAGAAACACTGGTAGTACAACCACAACTAACATCAACAGAGATGTAAGTGGAAAGAATACCAGAAATAACCAGGGCTTGCCATTAACTTTTTGAGGCACTTGTTCTTTGGACAAGTACCTTTACGTTTCACTTGTCCATGCACAAAAGTCACTTTTCTGGGTAAAGATTTATCATTTTATAAAAAAATTATGTTTTGCTAATGCAGAATTCCAACAAACCGTTGAAAGCATCCAAACACTATCAATATTAATAAAATTCAGTTGAAACATTAGAAACAAAGAATAGATTTCCATTTCAACAAGAAAAAAGGATCTCCAGACTCCATAATACAAAGTTACACTTTGCACACGGGTGTGCAGAAGTTAATATATTGAGATTCTAAGTCAATATTTTAAAGTTTGTCATTACTTTCAGATTCCTAGTCAATATTCTAAGTTAGTAAGTCAATATATTGAGATACTTCGAGATATTGCGTCAATATATTGAGATTGTAAGTCAATAATTTAAATGTTGTCATTGCTTTGAGATTCTTATTCAATATTCTAAGTTACTAAGTCAATAAATTTGAGATACTGAACCAGTATTTTGAGATATTAAGTCAGTATATTGAGATACTAAGCCAATATATTGAGATTCTTTGTCTATATTTTACATTTTCTTATTACTTTGAGATTCTTAGTTTATATTCTGAGATACTAAGTCAATATTTTGACCAGAGGTAGTGGTGACTTAAACTTGAACTTATACTATATCTATAATAATTTTGTAGACATAACAATGGATTTTGCCTCTAAATGTTAGTGTTGACTTTTCAAAAAAAAATGTTTATACAATTTCACTTTCTACCCTGCAGAGGCCGATTTACCAAGGGATCCTTTAAAAGGTGTAGCTACTTTACAGTTGATTCTTAACTCATATTTAATATACGCATACCTTCAAACTCAGAAGGGCTGAAAAAGGTTTTATATAGGTTTTTATATATATATATATAATTATATTTTTTTTATTTATCTTTTTCAAAAAGGAGCACAACATTTATAGAACGCCTTGTTTATTGCTAAGGCAAAATGAAATGATTTATTAAAAATGTAATAACCATAACTTATAACAATAACTTTAACCAGAAAGTTCCTGATAAGGCCGGAACACAGGGCCGATAATCGGCCGTTGGACAGTCTGGCGAGGTCAGTGACTCGAGTCTGTTCGGTGTGTCCCGTGCCGTCGTCCCTCTGAGGGGCTGTCGGCGTTCATTTTGGCCGACCTGACATTTTCAATCGGCGGCAGGGCAGTCGGGACTCACCCGGGAATGGGGAGCGGAATGAGCGTGACTAGAGTCTCTCAAAATCTGATGAAAATCTTTTAAACTGGCCTTTGTTGAGCTGAAATGAACAGATGCTGACAGATTCAGCAACTGCACGGCCTATTTCTCGCTTAAAATGTTTTCAGAAACATGTTTCAGTGAACTATTTAGTACAATATGAGATTTTATTCTCAACGAGCCGCCATGACAGTCTGGCTTTGAATTTCCGGAGAAAAAAAACCCATGTGACGCGTTTGTCCAATCAGCTGCCGGTTTTCATTTCTTGGGCAACAATACAGAGTAGTGCCGCCTGCTGCTATGGAGACGTATTACGTTTCTCAAGTCAGTGTCGCCTCAGTGTGTTCCGAGGCAGTTTTTTGGACCTCGGGGACCCGACTGATCATTTTGATTGGCTTTTCTGTCGACGGTCGGCCGTCTGGTGTGTGTGTCTTGGCTATTAAACAACAAAAACAACCACTGGATGGGAAAAGGGTATTTTACAACAACTTTGAATGCAGCACAAGGCTGGCGAGGCGAATTTCAAGTGAACACAACATCTGTGTTGTTTTTCAGACAACAGCAGCACACTGTCATACGTTCCTCTCCAGTGAAATACAGACACACTTTTACACAGTTTAGCTGTCAGCATTTTAACTGTGTTTACCTTAGCTGCTAGCTAACGGTAGGCTAACGTTACCTGTTGCAAAGTGTAGTGTTAACTAGCGTGACATGCACAATGTTTCGGTTCCCTCTGAAGTCCGTTTTCAGAGCATCGGAGAGAAGCGCAGGCATTTCAGTGGCACCGAAATCCGCGTTGCAATTCGGTCCGGTAGATAACGGTCGTGAAGGCACCGGTGCTGTATTAGCACCGGGTCTCTTGTTTTCTGTCAACGATGTGGCGAGGAGGTAACGTTAAGCAGTCCTTCCAGAAAATGAGTTTTTTTGTGATTTTTGCGGGCAAAAATCCTTGATTATGCAGCACATTTTCTTAAAAAATGCAGTAGAATATGCGGGATATTTATGCAATTTTATGCAATAGAATATGTGGGATATTTATGCAATTTTATGCAATGAAATTGCGGGAACTTGCAAAAACTGCGGTTTGATGAAAAACAGAAAAAAAGTGATTCCCCGAACACCCTGCTTTTCGATGATGTTCACGTCGCGTAATTACATCACGTCATAACATTCCCATGGCAACAGGGGAAAATGGCTGCTCTTGTGTGAAGTAAACGCAAAATTTTTCAACTTTCTGCTAAGATATATGGGACTTTTTTGCAACGAAAATGCGGGGATTATGAAATCATGCAAGCCCCGCATATTTTGCGCGGAAATTGGCAATTTATGTGGCGAAAGTGCGGCGTATTTGAAAAAATGCGGCCCTCCGCATAAATATGCAGACTTTAGGTGATTATGCATTGAATTATGCGATCGCATAATCGCGTTTTTCTGGAGGGACTGGTTAAGGTGGAGTTAGGAAGCTAACATTAGCTAACTAACACTGGCTGGTTCGCTGTTCTTTCATGCTGCATCGCTTACAGAGAATGAGCTGAACAGCGGGCTGGGTCTAACGTTAGCGGCCCGCTACCGCTGGGTCTGCTGCCCCGGATGGCGGGGGAAAAAATGTATTGTTTCAAATTGGTAACATAGACATAATGAGTGGCACATAACGTGAAGTAACATGGCATTTTATTTTGCTTGAGTTTCAACTTGTCCAGTGGGGCAAGTAAATTTCTTTTCCACTTGCCCTACAAAAAAAACACTTGTCGCGGACAAGCCTTAAAGTGATGGTTCGGAGTAATTTCACCTTAGGGTCCTTTACACCATGACCTCGAGCCAAACACCCCCCCAGAAGCTTATTTCACCTGGGTCCAACATTGGGAGAGTTAGCATAGAGTAGCGTTATCAGCTGAATAGCTTAGCGCAGGGGCTAATGGACCCACGTTTGTATCTCGTAAGTTACCCCACTAATAATGCCCGAAATTATACCAAACTTCTAAAACGATGGATTGGAAAATTTGTAAGTACACCAGAAGTTTATGTAAATAACACTTGCCTGTTGGCTTCTCGTGTCTGCTGTTGCTGCTGCTGCTGTTGCTGCTGCTGCTGTTACTACCGGGCAGTAAGAGTGCTTAGGGCCGTCTACAAATTACTACACCGAAAAGAGATGCAACAAAAATATTTATTAATTTAATGATTAAATAAGGTAATGTCTCCAAACTTACCTCAATTATAACTTGTCTCCTGCTAGTTATACTACAGCACTTACTTAAAAAAAAAAGTTAAATTAATAAATATTTTTGTATAAAACTATATTTCAAATTAATTAGCTACACACACACACACACACACACACACACAAACACACTCTCTCTCTCCCTCTCTCTGCCGGTCATTGGAGTTTGTTTGTTTTTAAACCGTCTGCTGGCTCTAACCAGTTTTTTTTACTGTGTCTGACACTTTCTTGCTGTATTTTATAAAAAAAAAAATAAAGGTAGTTGTGGTATAAATATTACAAATTAAGCTACACACACAAACACTCTCCCCCCCCCCCATCTCTCTCCATCTCTCTCTCATGATCAGTGATACAGAATAATGAGTGATACAGAGAGTACTTCAGCTGACACTGCACCACCAGTCAGAGTTTGCTTAACCTTGCAGGACAGTGAGGGTCAAATCAGTGACAATGAATACAGTGGCAGTAGCACCCACCTTTCCCCCTCTGAGACCAATATTGCATCTGGGGATGGAGGTCCTCCTCCACCAAAGACCAAGAGGACTTCTGCAGTATGGAACTCTTTCACTGTTTCTGAAAATGATCCCTCCAAAACCCTTTGCAAGTTCAAGCTAAGCAGAGGTAGAGATGCAAAACATTACAACACAACATCTCTACATAACCATCTGCTATATATTCATCACATGAGAAAGCCCACTGTATCAGCCACCTCCTCCTCCTCTCCTCTTCCTTCTCGGGTCACTGGTGTTCAGCTGGGTGCTGCTAAGGGCTCACATTCATCTTCCTCTTCACCACTACTCACTGCATTTGCAGCAAAGCAGCCATTCTCAGCAAACCATCTCCGGTCAAAACAAATTACAGAGATGATTGGTAAAATGATCTGCACTGATCTTGAACCTTTCTCTGTGGTGGAGAGGAGAGGCTTCAAGACACTTGTTGGCTTTTTAGAGCCCAAGTATAAGATCCCATCGAGGCACTATTTCAGTCGAACTGTAGTGCCTGAGCTGTATGAGGCAATGAGAGGGGAGTTGGTCCAGTCACTTAAGGCAGCTAAAGGAGGTGTCATCAACCTCACTACAGATCTCTGGACCAGCAATCACAACGCACATGCATATCTCTGTCTTACTGGGCACTGGTGTGAACGTGTAAGGGAAGCTTCAGTACAGAGGAAAGCAGGGCTGCTAAATGTTGGTGTGCTGGACATTGAGCACACATCAAACAACATTCTGTGCTGCCTTAATGAAAAGATGAGCGAGTGGGAAGAGTCTGTTGGTCAGTCTGTCACAATACGGTTTGTTGTTTCAGATAATGCAGCGAACATGGTGAAAACTTTGACTGAATATGGGCACATCCGTTGCGTGTCCCATACGCTTCACTTGGTGGTGATCAAAGCACTGGAGAAGGACAGGGTTGTGACATCTCTTCTCTCCAAAGCCAGGAGCATATCTGGCCATGTTCATGTTCAAAGCCAGCAACAGACTACATGAGCTGCAAACACGCTCATAACAGATGTAAAAACAAGGTGGAACTATACGTTCCACATGCTCCAGCGGCTGGTGGAGCAGCGCAGGGCTGTGCAGATTATGACACAGGAGTCTAACATGGGTAAAGCTCCAACAATCATCTATCCAAATGAGTGGGGGTTAGCATCAGACATGCTCACGGTTCTTAGTCCTTTTGAGGAGGTCACACGGGCACTCTCAAAACACAGCGCCTCCATCTCTGAGGTCATCCCCCTCCTGCATGGCCTGTGCTCCATCATCAGGTCACTGCATGCTGGTGAGGAATCTGAGGATGAATCTGATCAGTTCATGGCTGGTGATGATGATCAGGATGCCACAGTGGGGCTGGGCCAAGATGTTGCGGCTGAGTCCAGGAAAAGGTTAGGCACAGCAGCAAGGAAACTGGCAGCCAATCTGAGCAAAGAACTAGAATGGCATTTCGAACCAATTTTTGCAAACTCCACATTTCTGCTTGCCACTCTCCTTGACCTCAGATATAAGGCCAACTGTTTTCCAAACAATGTTGATGTGGAGACACTGAAGAAGACATTATTCCTCAGGATGGAGCTCTGTGACCCTGTGGCTACACCTGCAAGAAACACAGAAGAGACACCTGCCACCAGCAGCACTTCAGTCTTGTCTTTCCTGCAGAAAAAGAAATCAGCTATTCCAATGAGGACACATTTACCATCAGGTGATGTGGAGTCCTACCTGGCAGATGGGGACATCGGCCTTACCGATGACCCAGTGAAATACTGGTCAGGCAAGCTTCAGTGTCCAGTCTGAGCGTGTTTTTAGCACAGCTGGAAATGTGGTCAGTCCACAGCCTGCAAACTTAGACCCTAGCCATGTGGAACAACTGGTCTTCATTAAAGTCAATGCAGATCTGAAAAACAGCGTTGGACTATTTGATCCGTAGAACACAGTCCCCCCTGCCCCCCTCTCTCTCTTTCTCTCTCTCTCTGTCTCTCTCTTACTCACTCACTCACTCACTCACTCACTCACTCACTCACTCACACACACACATACCTGGTGAAAAAAAAAAAAAAAAACAGATCATAAAAAATTAGAAGTTAAAAAAAGAAAGTTATGTTGAGTATGAAAACTCTTGTACATTACATTTTACTTCATAATTGCAACCGCATGTGTTGTATTCATTGTTGCAAAACTTGTTCTGTATATAGTTTGTATGTTATCGTGATCAAAACCATTGATCTGAAGCTCAATGCTGATGCTGTCATGTAAATAGTTTTTTAATCAGCAAAAAATATAAACATTTCTGATCAACCCATATCAATTGCATGCTTAAAAAAACATACCGGTTAAAGCCCTGCCCATTTCAAGACAACCCGACCCACTTCCGGGTTAAATCCTGTCCACTTCCGGGTTAGACCCCGCCCAGTCCGAGTACAGATACAGATAATTCATATGGTTAACAGATACAGATAATGCTGTACTCGCTCATCCCTAGCTACAATATTTATCTCCCCCCGTGCTCTGCAGTTTGTTCACTATGATTAGCAGTGAGCCAAACTTGTGCTAACGTTAGCATCGGGGGCTATGTAGACGGCAGTGTGCTGTTTTCGTGGTAAATAAAATGGCCTGTATATATCCGACAGGGCTTCCAGGTCAGGTGAGCAGTGCTGGGCAACGATCCTGCGGTTGGTACTCCATTCATTATGCACAAAAATGCAGTCCCCCGCCTCTGGTCTTGCCGGAGTTCTTGTCTCAATTCTGCTGGTAGCTAGCTCGGCGTGCTACAAGAATCCACGGAGCGCCACCATCTTTGTTGACATTAGTGAATGTGTAGCCTTCCAATGCGTGTTTTGAAGTGTTTTTTTCTAAGTAATTTAAATACTCGATAATGCCAATTTGCACATCGTTAATACAACAATGATGATATTATCGTAGACTATGTATATCGCCCATCCCTACTACACACACACACACACACGCAGCCCCTCCCCCCATGCACACAGCGTCTGTGAAATGAAAACGAGAGACGGCTGGCGAAATTCACAAGTTCACTAAAGGTTGTTATCTCGTGAACACCTTTATACAATCCCACATTAAAAAGTGCTATAACAATATTTTATATTCTGAATACAATGTTCTCAGTGTGTTAATGTTGGAGTCCCAACCCGACTCTTAGCAAACAAGCGATTGCGCCTGCTTTAGAAAGTTAACTAGTCACAAGTTTGCGGTAAAATGCAGTTGGGTTGTTGAGGTCAAAACACTAAACTTATTATATATATATATATTTTTTTACTCTTACACTGAATGTTTGCTGCTTTAAACCAGATGAGCATTGAAAAGTATTTTCCGCGACTAAAAAAGGCACGTGTTGAGGATGACAACCAGCCTGAACCCGAGCTATCAGTCTGAACAGTCCGACCAGTGTAATTAGTTATGTTATTAATTTGTTTACAATATTTGATATTATTTGGTGGCTGCATGGCGCTTCGGGTGGCTGAAGTCTCTGACCCGATCCCTCTGTCTCAGACTCCCTCCTATCTGAGTGAGATGGTTGTGTGGCTGTGAGGATATCTTGGTCACGTTGTTCTTTTAACCTTTGTATTTAGCGTTTCAGTGCTCCACTTTAATAGCTACTTTCTTTCGGTCATTTTGCCACCATGCTGTCTAGCAATAGCAGTGGCATAAATGAAAATGATTGACATGAATTGACCAGCAGCAGCTGATTCGATTGAAGTCACATCTACCAAATCACATGCTTGGTTTTAAAAAAAAATGTTTCTTATGGGTCAATTAGGGTCTTTCTGTGTTCGCGCTGAAGTATATTTAAAAAAAAAAAAAAAAATCCATGGGGCCCCTATGCAGCAGCCTACACAAGCCTATGCATTAATCCGCGCCTGGTTACAATGTATGTCTTTCAACAAAACTGAAAATCTTTGAGTAACAAAACTAAACGGAAGAATTTTTTTTTTCAAAAAACAACAATAACGTCTCAAAAAACCTCGAAAGAATTGCCAAAAAATAAGTTGGAAAACAACACAAATATTGAAAAAGAGAAAAAAAAACGTCTAAATAAGCGACATAAACTTAGAAAAAAAATGTCGTAAAAGTTGTGACAATTGCTAAAAACGTCAATGTTTGGGGAAAAAAGCCCAAAATGTTGGAAAAATCTAAAAATATCCATGCGGAAAAACAGAAATAGCTTAAATCTTCCCTAGGGCATTATTACTCCTGCACACAAAGCTCAATAACTGACATAACAAACAACATAACACTGTGTGTGTCTGTCTGTGTGTGACACTGTTTCTGCAGCTATGTACGTGAGCTATCATGCGGCACGTGTATATATAATAACGGCTCATTGTCCGAATGCTCTCCCGTTGTTTTTACGTTCATATGCGTAGGCGGTGTGCAAAAACAGGAAGGCGCTGCGCCTGAGCCGTATAATAGCAGGGAAAACCCTGCATTTAGCTAATAAGCATTCAGCACACCTATTTCTTCTACCTGCCCACCCTAATATAGCAGGCTAGAACAGGCCCTGATGTTGAATCTACTCCAAGGCAGCAATGCAGGACATGTGAATGCAGCCTTTAGAAACTTAAACAGGTTTGTGGTGAACCATGGGCTTCGTCTTAGAGCTACGCTTCCTTGGGACTAACAACAGAAGTATGTTAACTTCTAACAAAAACCCAGATATTTAGTCTAAAGTCATTGAAGACAAACAAAATCAACATATCCTTAAATTTGAGGAACCGTCTTCTTAACATTGTTGCTGAATAATTTTCAGTGTTGGATTTTGCCACATTTAATGGAATTGTAGATGTTAGTTACATTGTACAAATATTCTCACTGCGTTTCAGCTTTATCTCAAGATGTTCTGGAATTTATTGTTGGTGAAGAAGAGCAGCAGGAGTGTAACTCCAGTGTGGACCAGCAGGAGCCACAGCCCCCCCCCCACACACACACACATTAAAGAGGAACAGGAGGAACTGTGGAGCAGTCAGGAGGGAGAGCAGCTTCAAGGGCTGGAGGAGGCTGATATCACCAAGTTCCCATTTACTCCTGTCCCTGTGAACAGTCAAGATGATGACGAGGAAGCTCAGTCCTCACAGCTTCATCAGAGACAAACTCAACACATGGAAACAGAACGTAATTTTGACGTTTTGAAGGAGAGCGGGGAACCTGCGTCAGGTTTGAGAAGTCATGTGACTGTGTTGATGTGATCACACAGCAAACGTTAACGCTTATAGACAAATTATCAGTGCAACTGTCTTCTGTTATCTGAGCCAGTGGAAGCATGTAGATTTTAAACAGAAGAGGCCCCAGAATGGAGCCTTGGAGAACTCCGCATTTCATATTTGTCCACTCAGATGTTTATCTATAGACACAAAGTAGTCCATGTTCTTTAAGTAGGATTCAAACAATTCAAACAAGCTGCATTCCTCACAGCTTCATCAAAGACAAACTCAACACATGGAAACAAAAGCTGATGGAGAGGACTGTGGAGGACCAGAACCAGCCAGGAACTCGCATCCACATCCTCTTTTACAACCAGAGACTGAAGAAAAGACTGGAGACTCTTCTGAACCTGAGACTGATGACAGTGCTGATTGGAAGGAGACCAGAGAACCTCAGTCAGCTTTAAACTCCCTTAAACATGATTCAAGAACTAAGAAAACATTCAGCTGCTCGGAGTGTGGGAAAAGATGTGTCTTCAAGTCACATCTGAAGAAACACATGATAACTCACACAGGAGAGAAACCTTTCAGCTGCTGTGAGTGTCAGAAGAAATTTGGCCGCAAGTCAGATCTGGTAGATCACATGATAACTCACACAGGAGAAAAACCTTTCAGCTGCAGTGTTTGTAATAAAGCTTTTACACAGAGAGGAAGTTTACAGAGACACATGAGAATCCATACAGGAGAAAAACCTTTTAGCTGCTCTGATTGTGGTAGAGCTTTCACTAAACGTGGAACCCTGAAGACCCACATGATGACTCATTCTGGAGAAAAACTATTCTGCTGCTCAGTCTGTAAGAAATATTTTACACAGAATGGAAATTTACAAAAACACATGAGAATCCACACAGGAGAGAAGCCTTTTAGCTGCTCTGAGTGTGGTAAAGCTTTCACTGATAGTGGAACCCTGAAGAGACACATGATAACTCACACAGGAGAAAAACTTTTCAGCTGCTCAGTCTGTAAGAAATCTTTTATACAGAATGGAGATTTACGGTCACAGATGGCAGTCCACACAAGAGAGAAAAGATTCAGCTGCAGTGTTTGTAACAAAAGATTTGCCAGGCGTTCTCATGTCAAAACACATACATGTGTTGGTCAGATGGAAACCGAAGTTTGTTTGTGACAAAATATTCAACTAGTGCCCCAGACTCAAAACCCATCAGTGTATAGGTCATCAATCCGCACCGCTTGATCAAAACAAACTCAACACATGGAAACAGAAGCTGATGGAGAGGACTGTGGAGGACCAGAACCAGCCAGGAACTCACATCCACTTTTACAACCAAAGACTGAAGACCAGACTGGAGACTCTTCTGATCCTGAGACTGATGACAGTGCTGATTGGAAGGAGTTTCAGTCAGCAGTTGAACTGAACAGAGAAAACAACATCTTATATGGGCAACAACATTATTTTTGGGTCTATTTTACAACTTATTGATAGGATTAAATCAGCATTGATAAAGTTAAACTAAATGTTTTTTTTACATTGTACAAGTAAATAAATACACAATGAACACTTTTAAATTAAAACAAACATTTTGTGTGGGTTCCCATTGAAAAAAAAAAAAAAAATTAAGGTCAATAAAAAGCGCCCTTTTTTTTTTATATAAATGACCTAGTTTGCTTTTCTTTTTGCACAGGATATGATAAGTGAGCAGCTCAGTAGTGTGTGCGAAAGCATTTCACTTGTGCGTGTGTAAGGTAATTGGGAATAATGTCCCTGATGGCGCCCTGTACATACTCGGTCATTTCCACTAGCTGACAGTTTGTAAGATAGAAACAAAATTCAATTCAATTCAATTCAATTTTATTTATAGTATCAAATCATAACCTAAGTTATCTTGAGACACTTTACAGATAGAGTAGGTCTAGACCACACTCTCTAATTTACAAAGCCCCAACAATTGCAGTAATTCCCTCAAGAGCAAGCAGTGCGACAGTGGCGAGGAAAAACTCCCTCTTGGGAAGAAACCTCGGACAGACCCAGGCTCTTGGTAGGCGGTGTCTGACGAGCCGGTTGGGGGTGTGATGAACAGTGGCAATAGTAGTCACATTAATAATGGAACAGTGACTGGATGTAGCGGGAAGCTGCAGGGTTCAGCAGGACGCAGCATGACATTGCAGGGCATCGCTGAGCTCAGCAGGGAGTGCAGCAGGACCACTGCGACAGCTGCAACCAGGATCTTGGTGCCAACGTTCTCCAAGGAAATACGCTGGGGGAAAAAAGCATAAGGACTCCGGGGAGTAAACTCCCCAGAAGCTAGGATTGGTAACAAGCATTTCTGGGACGGGCTGCACACAAATAGTAATAGTAATAGTAATAGTACCAGTAATAGAAAGGGAGAGGAGAGAGCAGCTCAGTGTGTCAAAGGAAGGAAGTCCCCCGGCAGTCTAGAACTATAACAGCGTAACTATAACAGGTAACTAAGAGAGACCGGTCATAAGGAGAGGTAGCTTTTTCGGGCTTAGAACTCTCCCCCTGCCGGATCTGGCTTGGCTGGCCTGCCTCCCTCTACTTTGTTATGTATTATTAATCTAACAATTATGAAGAGAAGCAGTTGGGCCAGTTAGGTGAACACTGCAACTCCTCACTCCCTAACTATAAGCTTTATCAAATAGGAGAGTTTTAAGTTCATTCTTGAATGAGGTGACAGTTTCTGCCCCCCGAACCCAGATCGGGAGCTGGTTCCATAGGAGAGGAGCCTGATAACTGAAGGCTCTAGCTCCCATTCTACTTTTAGAGACTCTAGGTACCACCAGTAACTCTGCATTCTGGGAGTGCAGTGCTCTAGTGGGACAATAGGGTATTAGGAGCTCTTCTAGATATGATGGTGCTAGACCATTTAGAGCTTTGTAGGTCAAGAGAATGCAGAGAAGCTAATACAGGAGAAATATGATCTCTTTTCTTAGTTCTTGTGAGAACACGCGCTGCAGCATTCTGGATCAGCTGGAGAGTCTTAAGAGACTTATTTGAGCAACCTGACAGTAGGGAATTACAATAGTCCAGCCTGGAAGTAACAAATGCATGGACTAGTTTTTCAGCGTCGTTTTGAGACAGGATATTCCTAATTTTGGCAATGTTACGAAGATGAAAAAAGGCTGTTCTTGAGGTTTGTTTTAGATTGGCATTAAAGGATATATCCTGATCAAAGATAACTCCTAAATTTCTAACAGTGGTGCTGGAGGCCGGGGCAATACCATCCAGAGTAGCTATATCTTCAGATAATGAAGTTCGGAGGTGTTTAGGGCCCAGCACAATAACTTCAGTTTTGTTAGGGTTTAACATCAGAAAATTATAGGTCATCCAGGATTTTATATCCTTAATGCACGCTTGAAATTTAGCTAGCTGACTGGTTTCGTCTGGTTTGATTGACAAGTATAATTGGGTGTCATCCGCATAACAGTGAAAGTTAATTGAGTGTTTTCTAATAATATTGCCTAGAGGAAGCATATATAAGGAGAATAGAATTGGTCCAAGCACTGAGCCTTGAGGAACCCCATGGCTAACTTTAGCGTACTTGGAGGATTTATCATCAACATTCACAAATTGAGATCGATCAGAGAAATAGGACCTAAACCAACTCAGAGCAATTCCTTTAATGCCAACCAAGTGTTCCAATCTCTGTAACAGGATTGGATGGTCAATAGTGTCAAATGCAGCACTAAGATCTAGTAAAACAAGAATGGAGACAAGACCTTTGTCTGCAGCAGTTAAAAGGTTGTTAGTAATTTTCACCAGTGCGTCTCTCTGTGCTATGATTCTTTCTAAATCCTGATTGAAAGTCATCAAATAAACTATTGCTATGTAGAAAATCACATAACTGATTAGCAACCACCTTCTCAAGGATCTTGGATAGAAAGGGAAGGTTAGATATAGGTCTATAGTTTGCTAAGACCTCAGGATCCAGGGTGGGTTTTTTCAGAAGAGGTTTTATCACAGCTACTTTAAATGACTGTGGTACATAACCTGTTAATAGAGACATATTGATCATATCTAGTAGCGAGGTGTTAACCACGGGTAATGCTTCTTTGAGTAGTCTCGTTGGGATGGGGTCTAAGAGACAGGTAGATGGCTTAGCTGAGGATATCTTTAACATTAATTGTTGAAGGTCTATAGGATAAAAGCAGTCTAAGTATATGTCGAGACTAGTCTTTATTTCTAGCGACTCTGCGTTTAAAGGTGAACCGTTAGAAGTTGAGTGTAAAAGGTGATGAATTTTATCTCTAATTGTTGTAATTTTATCATTAAAGAAGCTCATGAAGTCATCACTACTCAGAGCTAGAGGAATAGATGGCTCAGTAGAGCTGTGGCTATCTGTCAGCCTGGCGACAGTGCGGAAAAAGAAACCTTCGGTTTTTCTTGTTTTCTTCTATTAGTGATGAGTAATAGTCTGATCTGGCCTTTCTTAGGGCCTTCCTATAGGTTTTGAGACTTTCTTGCCAATCCAAACGAGATTCTTCCACTTTGGTGGAACCGCCAATCATTCAGGGTTTTCGAGATTTGTTTTAATTTGCGAGTTTGGGAGTTATACCAAGGTGCTAGTTTCCTTTGCTTCATCATCTTCTTTTTCAGGGGAGCAACGGAGTCTAAGGTCGTCCGTAGGCATGTCGTAACACCGTCTACAAATGCATCAATTTGAGAGGGACTGAGGTTAACATACAGGTCCTCTGTTATGTTAAGGCATGACATAGAGTCGAATGCTGTTGGAATATCTTCTTTAAATTTAGCTATAGCACTGTCAGATAGGCATCTGGTGTAGGAGCTTTTATCTAATTTAATATAATCAGGTAGTAAGAATTTCGAAAGTGATTAAAGAATGATCTGATAATACCGCTTCACTCGACAAAATATTATGAAATCCTCAATTTCAATACCGTATGCCAGCACAAGGTCGAGGGTGTGGTTAAAACAGTGCGCCTTGTGCACACTCTGACTGAAACCGATTAAATCCAGTAATGAGTTGAAAGCAGTACTAAGGCTGTCATTGTCAACGTCCACATGGATATTAAAATCACCTACAAGAAGTACTTGGTCTGATTTAAGGACTAAACATGATAAAAACTCTGAGAATTCAGATAAAAATTCAGAATACAGACCTGGAGCCCTGTAAATAACAACGAATATAATTGGCTGTAATGTTTTCCATTTTGGATGTTGAAGATTAAGAACAAGACTTTCAAATGAGTTATAATGTAAATAGGTTTAGGAGTAATTAACAGGCTTGCATCAAAGATGGCTGCAACTCCCCCTCCTCGGCCTGAGCCTCTAGGAATTTGAGTATTAATATGGCTGGGAGGAGTGGCTTCATTTAGACTAACATAGTCTTCATGGCCCAGCCAGGTTTCAGTAAGACAAAATAAATCAATGTTATTATCTGATATCAACTCGTTTACCAATACTGCTTTAGAAGACAGAGATCTAATATTTAATAGTCCACATCTAATTTTCCTATTTTGTTCTATTGCAGTCGTTTTAATTCCGATTAGGTTGTTAAGTATAGCGCATCTTTTGTTTGATGGATTCTGGATCTTTTTTTTAATAGTTTGTAGCTGACTTTACCGCTGACTTCTAGGGCTGGGTATTGTTCAGAATCTTTCGATCCGGTGCCAATTTCGATACCTCAGTTTCGATACCGATTCCTAACGATACTTTTTTCAATACCATATGTTTTAAAATCCATTTCAACATCAACAAAAATACATTAAACACAAAGCTTTTATTTTCCACCTTAATTGTGAATCAAAACAGTTATCAAAATTAAAAAATGTTGGTAAAACTGCTCACTCAGAGTAACATTAATAAAAGTGCCTTGCCTTGCAAGCTCAGCCTGTCAGTAAGTCATCAGGACAGAGAAACCACCGTTGTGGCTGCTTGTAAGAGGAAGTGTAACGTCAACAGCACCGTGACCGCTTTCGGCTCGCCATTAATATCATATCGCAGCAAACGCTGTCTGCGTGAAGTTTTAAAAAACTATAACCACACTTGAAACCAAGCGTGACTCTCTGTGACTTCAACAAAACTGCAGACACAGCAGACACTACTGCAGTACTCCGTCCGCACCTCTCCGTGTGTGTGTGTGTGTCGGTCGGAGCTCCGCTCTGTGTCAATATGCAGAGAGGACAGATAAGCTTGCGCTTACGCGCTCAGACGCTTTTGGAACCGAAATTTGGCACCGAAAGATAAAGAATTTTTTTCGATACCATAAAAGTATCGATGTTCGGTACCCAGCCCTACTGACTTCTCTATTGGCTGATGAAACAGGAGTCGTCTTTTACGTTCTAAAACCAGCCTCTGGAGACTCTACCAGCTGACTTCTCTATTGGCTGTTGAAACAGGAGACGTCTCTTACGTTGTAAAACCAGCCTCTGGAGACTTGACCAGCTGACAGCGACACTGGGCTTTATGTTATTGCACTCTGAGTTATTGTTTTTTCACAGCTGTTATTGCGCATGTGGGGTGCCAATGATGTTCTTAATCGATTTGATTTCAAGTCACAAGGTCCAAATTCGATTACATTCAGGTTAGGGAAATTTCAGTTCCAATACCAGTTTAGCTTGTATATAAAAGAGATTTTCAGAGAACTTCTACTGTAAATTATACAAGCAAGAAGGATCCTTCAGATATGTTTTATATTGCACCAGCTCCATGTTTACATTAAAAGGAACCCCGACTAGTACGACATGTTGGCCTTATAAGATTAACGTGGGCGTCAGCTATTAAAAGGTGATACAAAAATACTCCAAATGTTTTTGTATTTTTTTTTTTAAATGCAGAAAATCTGTTCCCTCGTAGGCCGCCATGGTTATTTACGTCTCAATGCATTCTGGGTAGTGATGTGTAATGGTTGTACCCCAACGTACCGGCTATTGACAGTACAGTAACAGCGAGATGAACACGTCTGCCGTTCAGCCTTCAGTTTGACCGTAGGCTTAAAGGACGAACCTAGGGGCTAATAACAGATGTGTACCCACTCTGTCGTTCTCTGGGACATGTTTTCATGCTAATTGATTGTGTTTGGAGCTTCTATGAAGCTAGTGCGGACCACTGGTTAACCTAGCTTACAACGCTAGCTAACGTTAGTATTCGGGGCACAGGGAAAGTAAAAACAAATCGCTATTTATACCGCTAAAAAGGCTCAAAATATCGCCAAACTTCAACGGTAGCATAGTGGGGGTCCCTACATGTTAACCGAAGCATTGAGAACTTTGTTAAGTGTACAGACGAAGAGCTGTGGGAGCTCCGTCAAAGGGCTACAAGAGAGAGAGAACTACCGGTAGTCAATGCCGCAACACAGCCTCGTACTTCGGGAAACTGGTGGTGTACCTGCGGACATTGTGAAGCTTTGGCCACCCAACAGGAGTGTCTGTGTTGCACGGAGTAGGACCTGTTGCGTCCCAACACCCAAGAGACGCAGTGTTTTGTACAGTCTGAATATTCCCCCTCTCTGATGAACAGGGACACTTTTTTCCAAGTCCCGAAAATAAATTGGAGACGGCGACCCAGACCGGAGGGACAAGATGGACAGTTATCCACTGAGTAAGTACACTAGCTAGATAGACAAGTTATCTTTACATCGGTGCGATTATTTAAGATATATTGTGCAAATTGCTTTTGATTTTAGTTGGCATCGCCAGCTGTAAGTCATGACTGGTTTCCCGAAGTACGAGGCTCTGTTGCGGCATAGCTCTCTCTCTCTCGTAGCCCTTTCACGGAGCTCCCGCAGCTCTTCGTCTGTACACTTAACAAAGTTCTCAATGCTTCGGTTAACATGTAGGGACCCTCACTATGCTACCGTTGAAGTTTGGTGATATTTTGAGCCTTTTTAGTGGTATAAATAGCGATTTGTTTTTACTTTCCATGTGCCACGAATACTAGCTAGTGTTGTAAGCTAGGTTAACCAGCGGTCCGACTAGCATCGTTTAAGCTCCAAACACAATCAATTAGCATGAAAACATGTCCCAGAGAACGACAGAGTGGGTACACATCTGTTATTAGCCCCTAGGTTTGTCCTTTAAGCCTACGGTCAAACTGAAGGCTGAACGGCAGACGTGTTCATCTCGCTGTTACTGTACTGTCAATAGCCGGTACGTTGGGGTACAACCATTACACATCACTACCCAGAATGCATTGAGACGTAAATAACCATGGCGGCTTACGAGGGAAGGACCAAACCTGGAAAGAAAACTTCCTCCTTTTTGTTTGTGTATTCACGGAAGTCACTTATCACTACCACTAATATATTTAATTTAATGTTATATGTTTTATTTCAACTTATGTACTATTTCAGAGATTCTCATTTTTACTATGATTTGTTTTCTACACGTTTAATAATAATGGAGTGAGCCTAAGTTTTGAAGTGCCAATCGACTGCTTCTTTGTGTTTTTGTGCACATGACACAAATCAAATGAATAAATGAATAACTTGAGAGATGTGTGTTTGCGAGATAGATAGATAGATAGATAGATAGATAGATAGATAGATAGATAGATAGATTATATATTGCACTTAGACTAAGTTTTATAAAAAAATCTTTCTTTTGGTTCTTTAGTCAATAATTTTTTTTTTTTAAGTTGTCTGACTTTTATATGATAATAATAGGTCTAATATAAACATAAACATTAACTTCACCTTTAGACCAACAACAAAAACAGTTGACATCTTACATTTACACTCCAAGATTAAGCCTTCTGTCTTCTGTTTAATACTTTAAAAGACAAAGGGAAACAAACTAACATCATCTTTAATTTGGTTCTTTGTTTTCTCAGAGCTCTGAAAATACATTTAAATTTATGTCTTTCTTCAGAATTCTATTTTAATCATTTATATTTTTGTGTTTTTTTTTTTTTTTCTTCAAATTGGCCAAAAACACTTCCGGACTTTTATTTAGAAGCTTAGCAACTAATCTGCACCGGAAGCTATAGTCTTCACTGCGGCTAACTTCACACTTTGAACAAGATAGCGTCTATCAGAAAGGTGTGTTGGCAGAGCAAATTGAAACAAAATGTAAAAAGGTTCTAAATCTAATGAGGATGATAACTGGACAGTGTTGGGGAGCAGATAAGCAGTCTTTGATGTATATACATATAAAGCTTTAATGAGATCTACAATATACTATGGATGTGTAGTTTATAGTTCAGCATGCAAAACTTCTTTAAGAAAAATTGAGAGGATTCAATTCAAAGCTATAAGAATTGCTTTAGGAGCTATAAAAACAACCCCTACGTGTGCTTTATTAGTAGAATCGGAGGAATCTCCACTCAGTTTGAGGTATGTTAAATTGTCTCTGACATACTGGGTTAGGTTGTTGGGAAGTATTAATAATCCAGCAAGTTCAGTTCTTAATGTTTGCTGGGAATATCAAACAAAATCAAAGGGGTTTGGGTGGAACATCAACAGTATAGCAGAACGATATGGAATTAAAGATCTGAAATTTAGTCCTTCACTGGTTCTAAGTGCTATTCCCCCATGGATTCTCCCATCACCAGAGGTTAACAGTGAACTTTTGGAAGGAAAGAGAGAGCATCCAAATGAACTTTTGCAGCATATTGCCAGGGATATATAAAATCGTCATTCTATGGGTATGTTAAAATATATACAGATCAAAATGGGCATAGTGCCCTATATTAAGAGAGTGTGGCCAACAAGGGAATCAAATGTTCTGAGCATACCGTTCTGCGATTGGTTCCAAGGTAGTCACGTTTTCATGGACTCCATGTTTGATACCAACATTCATCTGATTCCCATTGATAGGGAATAGTGGAAAAATTTTATAAATTATTTTAAAAAAAAAATCACATAAATCACTGAAAAAATGCCCAACTGTTGTGCGTTTAGCTGCAATTAAAGACAGGGAAGCAGCAAAAGATTTCACAAGTCCCCCTTGTGAAGCAAAAAGCATCTTGGCAATGTTGGAAGTAGAGATTGTGTACCTTAAAAAGTGTTTACTGTAATTGCAATAGTTAAATAATTGGATTCTCTTAAGGGTGCTTTTCAAATGTTCTAATGAAGGATTTGTGCAATTGAGAAATTTTCTCTTTCACTTATGTTGTTATAATAATATATAAAGTATATACAGTACAGGCCAAAAGTTTGGACACACTTTCTCATTCAATGCGTTTCCTTTTATTTTTTTTTATGACTATTTACATTTTAGATTCTCACTGAAGGCATCAAAACTATGAATGAACACATATGGAATTATGTACTTAACAAAAAAGTGTGAAATAACTGAAAACATGTCTTATATTTTAGATTCTTCAAAGTAGCCACCCTTTGCTTTTTTATTAATAAGGGACAAAATTCCACTAATTAACCCTGACAAAGCACACCTGTGAAGGTAAAACCATTTCAGGTGACTACCTCATGAAGCTCATTGAGAGAACACCAAGGGTTTGCAGAGTTATCAAAAAAAGCAAATTATATTATTATCCCTTGTGTTGTCCTTCGGGTCCCAGTGACCCGAAGGACAACACAAGGATTATGTACTTCCGTTTACTTTGTTGAGAATTGCTCTCTAAACAAGGGTTAATACAGCACCTTAGTTCTTGTTTGTACAGCATTTTGGTCAGCTTAAACTGTGTTTTAAATGTGTTCTAGAAATAAACTTTACTTACTTAACAAGAAACAGGGTTTAGAGAGCAATTCTCAACAAAGTAAAGGGAGGTACATAATCCTTGTGTGGTCCTTCGGGTCACTGGGACCCGAAGGACCACACAAGGGTTAAATATATATATATATAAATGTGCCAAGAAGATATACAATCAGATATATAAAAAATCTAACAAGAGCAGAGAGCAACAGTAATATAAAATATTAAGAATAATAAATAGGCCTATTTTAAATAGTACAAATCATTCATCACACAAATGTGAAAACACACTAAAGAAAATCTAATTATTACACTATAGCACTAAGAACAGAAAACTAAAACTTTGAGTTGATGCAAAATCATCACTGATGTTATCGTATGAAATCTGCTCCACTATTGAATGATTGATAATGATGACGGCAAGGCCAGTGATCCGTTCCTGGGACATGGTGACCTCAGGTATGACTTGATCATCTTTATTTTTGAAAAGCTCCTCTCTGCTGGAGCCACAGTGACTGGCAGAGTAAGTGCAATCCTCAGAGCACTCCAAAAGTTGGGGTAGATCTCTGATAGATCCTTATCATGCATAAAAGGGATGAGCTCAAGGAGGCTCGTGGTCCCCCGTTCCCCCCCGTTGTCCTGACCGTTGCGAGACCCAGAGGTGAACTATCCCCCGCGCCCCCTCCCCTTTTCCTTTCTCACACAGCTTCTGTGCACAAGGACGTCTCGCTGCAGCCCGCGGGAAGGCGGGGCTTTCCCGCGGGCTGCAGCGAGATTCTCCTCTCTCAGCAAGCAGGGCGCCTGCAGCTGCAGGGGGCGCCGATTTGCCAATTCCCCACACAGTGAAATGATAGATAACAGAAAACCGCTTCGCGGCGCAGAGGATTTTATTTATTTTTTTAAGTTCTCGTGCCGCCCCCCATGAGTCATGAAAAAATGCTTCCCTTGGCGGCTGCCCGGTTTGCCCGTGCTAAAAACCGCCACTGATTGGAGGGAAAGTGAAACACAGCTTAGACGGAGATGTTGTTCGGCTTTTCACAAGTTTAGACAGCTACGCCGATGTTTGCTAACGTTAACGCAACAGCGTTAGCCTAGCCTGCTAGGTAGCTAAATATTATGACTCCCTTCGGAGTTTCCTATAGGGGAGAGTGGGGTGATTTGTGCCAGGGGGGAAGTAGATCCACCCCTTGTTTTTGGAAAACCATAGCATAAATTGGTCATGTGACCACATCATTTTGAAAAGCCATCTATTTTACTTATCCTCCAAAGAAGGGAGACACATGGCATGAGAAGTAAGCACATTTTAGCTCAAAATACTGTTTTTTTCCTTTCAAAGTAAAATTTCTATGATTAAGGTTTTTTGGTTGTAGTGTCTGAACAATTATAGGCAAGTTTGAAAACATTTCACACATGTTTTAGTGCTTTAGCAGGCTACACAATGAGTCTATAGAGTTAGCATGATGTTAGCTCTTAACTGCTGGATCATGCGAGTTTTTCAAACTTGTGGGTCTGGGGTGATTTGTGCCAAAGGGCCTGGGTTAAGTTGTGCCAGTGATGAAGGAGTCATCCCTAGAGGTGATGTGCTCAAGAAACTACCCACACCCCCAAAAACTTGGTGGTACAGCCAGAAGGGAGCAGAAGTGTATATTCCCCTGCAGCACTGACAAGTGGGATGTTAAGTAGTAGGCCAGATCAGATAAAAATCTGCTAATCCCTCAGCATCAATAATGCACATTAGATTAGATTAGATTATACTTTATTGTCATTGTGCAGAGTACAAGTACAAAGACAACAAAATGCAGTTTGCGTCCAACCAGAATTGAAAAAAAATCAAATATGTATAACTAAGTGTAAGTAATGAACAACATGTACAGATATGTGCAATGTAGTAGGAGTAACATAGTAAGAATATAGATATATGCAGGGTATTAACAGAATATATTATAAGAAAAACGGGATAAATATGGATATTCAGTATGAACCATATAGATATGTGCAGTGTGGTAATAGTACCATTGTAGTGCAGAAACGGTAACATGAGAATAAGTGTACTGTATGTGCAGGAGGAATAGTATGAAGTGCAGTAGAATATGGCTATATATAAGTAGTTACAGTATGTACATTAATTATTTTGATACAGTTTGTTATTTGTGTAGAAAACTGACGACTATAATAGAAGTGTATAATAATATAATAGTGTTATAAATTACTCTCATCTAAACATACTCGGGGAGGGCCATACTCCTGCCTGAAGTTGAGGTATGCTACCTGCAGCGAGAACGGGTTGAGGCAGCAGGCATCAAAGCCGGGATGGAGCATCAGGCAGGTAATGTCCGTGGCCGGGACTAAACCCTCAACTAGTGCCCAGTAGGCATCCACCTCTCGACAACACATGCTGTCCACCGCCGACGCCATAGCCTCACAATGTCCGCACAAGCACCTAGCCAACAAAACGATTATGTGCTAGTGCAAACCTGCTTCTCTTAATACATCCATGGCTTGGATGGACTCCATAGCGGAAGTTATTTTATCACAATTTCATCTCAAAATATCGTTTATGGCGGTTATATATTCCTCCAGTTTTGAAAAACTAGTTGTTTATCATTAATATACACTATGCTGTATAGGGGTTTTTTCGGTAAATAAGAACGAGAGGGGGTTTTTTTTTCTCACAGTAAAAAGGGGTTGTTGATACACATCGCTCTAACCAATCCTTCTTCAGACTGATGTTGGCATCCCCCACTCAATTAGCATACAGGCGCAGGGAAAAATAAATGTGGAAATACAGAAATAAATAAATGTAGAAATGTGGAAATACAAAAATAAATAAATGTAGAAATGTGGAAATACAGAAATAAATAAATGTATAAATAAATAAATAAATAAATAAATAAATATATAAATAAATAAATAAATAAATTAAATATAGAAATACATAAATAAATAAATATATAAATAAATATATAAATATATAAATAAATGTATAAATACATAAATAAATACATATAGAAATGCATAAATAAATAAATACATGTAAAAATACAGAAATAGCCATTTATGTTACCAAAATGTATTTATTTTCACTATATTTCTGCATTTATTTATTTCTACTTTTATTTATTTATTTATTTATTTATTTATTTTTCCTTATGTCATTTTTAGTCCTCCATAGTACACTGTAAACCCGAACGTTCAAAGTAATTAAATAGATTAAGTAGTGTATACTCAAAGTTTTAGAATAAGTTCTACTAACTTAATTTTGTCAAGTTGGTGTAACATGTTCTTCTCCTTTTGAGTATTGTTAACTAATATTTTTGATTAAATGGAACTATTTTGTGTATAAGTAAGCATAACTTAAAAACATAACTTAAGTACAATGTAATAGAATTGAGTAATAACATACTAAGAATGATAAAGTCCTGTTATTTCTATTGTTTAAAATAGGGATGATTTAAAAATAAACTGAATTTATATAGCACATGTTAAAATACAATAAAATCTCAAAGTGCTTTACCAAATAAGTAAAATCGATCATAATAAATAAATTGCAATAGCAAATGGTCTGAAATGCATTAGACATTAGTGGAGGACAAAATGTATTTATTTTATTTATTTTTGCTTCATCAGTTTAATGTAGCCTATATATTCTTTTTATTTTTATTTAAAGCAGCTGCAGGGATAATTTTGTATGGCGAGTTAATCTCTGATTCAACCTGCGAAGCAGAAGGTGGCGCAATTTGCACACTACACTGATTCCTTACGCGCTCTTTGGAAAAACACAGAAGAAGAAAAGTTTGAACAACGCAGCAAGGCGGGAAGCAGCAGACAGTAGGGTTGCAGAAACTACCTACGCAGCAGAAATCAGGCTCACTGGACTTACTGTAAGTTTTGAATGTTAATATTCATTCTCTTCTTTTACTTTTTATACATTTTTTATGTGTTTTGTCTCAGAGAGCGTGACCTTCCGCACCCCCGCCCTTCACTGGCTTATCACGGGAGTCTTGTAGGGATTGGCAACTTGTCAGATATAGGTTAGCTGCTAAAGAGCGAGCTAGCCACTTTAGCGACCAATAACGTTACCAGAGACTATTTAGAAGGACTTTGACGTTACGCACTCCAGCAGCACAACTAGCGACCTAGCTACCACTAACCGACTCCCTGAAGAATTTGACGACGGATGAATCTAGTAATCACACGCTCATTCCCCGCTTAAAGGTGGTGTTAGAAAATTAGTTGTTAGTAGAAGCACGAACAGACACCTGGTATGTTAGTAGAAGCACTAACAGACACTTCATATGCAATAGTTAGTTTTTTGTTGATGGAAACTTTCAATAGTGCACAAAAGAGCATAAACGCCTCAAACTGAGTTCCTACACTGCAAGTCCGCGCCCTCTGTGTAGCTTCTAGGGACGCTAGTTTTAAATTCTGTGTGAGCAGACTGTCTGAGACACGGAGATTGCTGTTAACAGAACGAGTCAACTGCCCGTGCCTGCCTACTTGTGTTGCCTCGGTTTTAAAACAAACGACCCTGCTGGAGGCAAGCTGCTTTTCATGACAAAGATGAATAAAGTAAAAACCCTTAATAGTAAAGCTTTGGTTTGTAGAAATGGTATTATTGTTGATTAACCATGCACTAAGGTTCAAGTGTGGCTGCTTTTCTTTACAGTAATGTTAATTTTGCTTGATGGCTTTAGTAACTTGACACTTATGGGGATTAAATGAAAAGATCATTAACAGGGAACATTTATAAATGGAAGTATTTATAATTTGACACTCTTTGAATGCTTTTAATTGTTCAGTTTCAGATCAGTTTATGCCTTTGCATCTTGCTGTTTCAGTTTCAAGAAGTTAAGGAAGATAACTGGAGATGTGATAACGATACCAGGTAATCCAATGAATGTGAATTCTTCTATCACCCCCCACCTTCCCGCCCTCTAAATACCAATAACTTGAATTGTTTTTTTTTTCTCAGACAAGGTTTTAGTGTGGTAACCCCAAATCATACGCACTCCCACATACACACATCATTGTTTTTTCTACTTGCCTGTTTGATCAAAATAAAGTGTTTTGCTGTATTTAAGTCAACAATTAATGAATGTGTTCTGTTTACGAACCACTAATCATATTTTACTTAACTTTGTATTTGCTTGCAAAATTGTTGAAGAAGACTGAGAAGAAACTGCCCCTCATTAGAAAGATGATGGAGACCACATTTCCCCTACGCCGACAGACCATAGTGATGTCCTGCCCACCAGTGAACGACCTCATGGACCTCTGGCCTGCTCTCAAAATAGAGTCTGAGGTAATATGGATCAGCTCTCTCTTTTAAAGTGAAAATTGTGATTCTTACTCATTTGGCTGATATTTTTGCTTTATTAATGTGTGCAAGATTCTTCAAATTGAACTGTTTTTTTTAATAAGTGTTGTTGCTGTATTCTCCTCTGGCTGTTATTTCTATGTAGTTGTATGCAGAGTTCCAGCGGATTACAAATCAGAACCTGCCCAACACGTGCTATGCTGAGCTTGACCGCTATCTTCCTCGACTGATGACCTTATTCAGACGGAAGGCATCAAAACTGGGAAGACAGCAGATGCTCTGGCTGAAATTTTTAAAAATCCCACGATGAACAGGTAAATAGATTTTTGCAAATATTCATAGGTTGAACCAGTAGAACATTGAACAGGTTCAATGATTGAAATGAGCTTTTGACTTTGTGCAATTAGTCCACTTTGTTTGCCATTTGTCTGATTGCATTAAAGATGTTAACAGGTTATTTGTGGACATATGTTCTGTTTGGACTGTTTAAAATCAGCTTTATGTAAACTCTTCAGTATATGCAATTCTGTTTTTATCTGAATAGGAAATCCATGACATACACACCAAGGGCACTACTGTTCTCCACGTCCTTCCTGTGTATCTGCGCGAGGACGTCTCTGGATGTTTAAGAACCTGCACAGTGAGTCTCCTTAAGTCACTAACAGATTCTGCTGTGTATTATCTAACCCGTAAATACTAACATTTTATTCAATGTTCAGTAAAACATTTTCTTGTAAATGTCCTTGGTTTCAGTCAGCACTTAGATTCTCTGGTATTTTGGCTGATTCATGTGTGCAGAACATGGATCTTATGTTTTTCAACTCTTACAATGAGACCCAGGTCTCTTTTGTAAAAGTGGTATTGGATTTCAATGGGACTTGGTTAAGGAAAGACAAATTATGTCATCTGTTCTGTTCCATGTGTTAGTTTGTGATTAGTATGTCTTTTTTCATTCATTCAGGATGAGTCCGATGAGCCAGAGCTTGATGGTGTTGCAGTGGGCCTCATTACTTTCATCGGTGACCATGACGCAAGTCCAGTTCACTACCACCCTGTGAGAATCACTGTCGTCATTGAAAGTGATGCCGTGGTCAGCCTTCCCAGACTTGGCGATGCCTTCCTGGTAATCTGTGGAGTGATCTATGCACTGCACCTCAGCTATCCCAAAGCACTGACCAACACTTTTGAATTCACTCAAAAGATTTAACTTGGTCTAGAAAGTGGTAAACTATCCCCGAGGTTGCAGACACTCAAGAATGAATTAATGATGTAGAAACTCATCTGAAAAAAAGGCTGCAGGGTAAAGCATTATAAAAGGATAGTTCAAAGTTATCTCTTTTTGTCTAAATAATGCCTCAAAAAGTTACTGCACTACTGCAGGTGTTCAGCCAATAGGCCCAAACTACACAATATGCCTTTGTTCTCATTAATATAATGCAAAAGTAACGCTAATGTTTTGTATGTTTTAATGTTTTTCTTAACCATTGTGGGCTGCGCAAGATGACTCACATTTCACTGTGCATTTCATATGGTTTGTAAAACATTTACATTTTAGAGTTTTAAGTGAAAATGTTCTTAAACTCTATAGAATTTTTGAAATTTCATCCAAATTGCTGCCCTGTCGCCTTACTGAGGAATTAGCAAGGAAGCCAAAAGCAGTGTTTTTTCTTTTATAGCTGTAACGAACGATAATTTAATTTTGGTATTATTGTTTTTGATTACTACGATTATTTTCCTGACTATCTGATTAGTTGTCTGGTCAATATCAGAAATGTGTGATAAATATTTATTTCCCAGGGCCGTTATTAAACTATACAATAGCACACAGAACAACTACCAGGGCGTGGCGACGTAGCGAGCTAACTGCACCGTTGACAAGCCTCTCCCAGCAGCACGTTGTTCAAGCACCCATGTGTGACTCGTTCCTCCAGCTCTGGCCATCTTGCTTTCAGCCCGCGATTAGCCGATTAGCTTTCTTTGTTTTCTTCATTGCATAAGAGTCACCTTTTCGCCAGTCCCTCACAAGTTTCTCCCTTGTTTCAAACTTTCTTTCTGCTGCTCGATTACAGTTTTCGGCTGCATATTTTACTACCTGCAGTTTATCTCTTTTCTCTTTCTCAGTTGTCTTTAGCAGCAGCGTTCTAGTTGTCACAAGCCTAGGAGCCCTCTTTGCGGCTGTAGATGGTAATGTGTTCAGTATGAATTAACATTTAAAAACATGTTAAATTATATATATTTTGATATACAAGTTCGCACAAGTCACAGGACCAGCCAAAGTAGGAAAAAAAGTGCGACTTATAGTCCGGGAAAATACGGTACTTATTGGGATTTATTCACAGTATCCCCAGAGTTAGATAAGTCCATACATACGCTTCTCATCTCTGTGCGTGTCGTATCTCTGTCTGACGCACCCATGCCTAGCATAGCACAGATCCTGGAGGTATCTGGCTCCATCTATGCTCCTAATAAGTGACAAAATAACGCGCAACAAATTTCCTATTTACATGTTGTGATTTGTACAACATGTGCTATGCTAGGCTAGCAGTGGGTGCGCCAGACAGAGTTACAACACACACTGAGATGAGAAGGGTATTTATGGACTTCTCTAACTCTGGAGGATACGGTGAATAAGACAAAGTCCCATTAAGTTGGCGTGTTCGTTTAAGTGACCAGGAACACATTTGGAAGGATAGGATCAGAGAATTTTGAGTTTTTCTTCTTAAAAATCTCTCAAATTTATTTATTTATTTAATATACAATTAAAGTATATAAGTATATTTTAAAATTATTTTTTATTTTAATTTATAAATGTTTTTCTATTTCATTTTAACATGTAACTGTTCAAAAGCAGACGTTCACGACTTTTAGATATATTAAGTTAGTTAAACTTAATGTAAGTGAGGCAATCGGTTGCCTAAAAATTTTAAGTTTTGAATCACATGTTTTTAAGTAAACAAACTCAACATATTTGACTAATGTGTACTTAAAACAATGACAAAACAAACTAATAAACATTGAGTTTTATTAACATAAAAATTGTGTGGTTGTGTACTTATTTTTTAAAGTTCTGTGAACTTATTCCTGTGGTTTGAAAACTCAAAACTGTAAGTCATAATAACTGAAAATAATTGAGTTCCCTTAACAGAAAACTAAGTCATATTAACTGCAAATATTTGAGTTGAGCTAAATGAGCACTTTTAATTTAACTGTTATCAAAAGGTACAAGTAGCAATTCAACCAACCTTTTAAGTTCGGAAAATTTTGACTTTTAAGTTAATCAACTTAAAAAAAGTGAGGCAACTGATTGCAATGAGGCCTATTTACAATATAGAAGGTAAATATACACTGGAATATTTCCGTAAGGGCTTTTTACATATTGACAAACGTTGATAATAACATGTATATGCCTGTTTAAGGTGAAAATAAGCGACTTATTTCAAGATAGCATATCCGCCCCATAGGGTTACACTGTAGAGTCATCTGACATTGATATCCAATATGGCGCCCATGATTTGAGTTGGCCACACTTTCTAAATATAGGGCACTAGTTTTGTCTATCCGTTTTGGAGCCAATGCCTGCTGGCAGACTAGATTAGAACAGAAGTTACCTCGTTAACGCCAAATCTTGCTTCGTAGTACAGGCCTCTGGAGCTCTGTCTCCTTAAAACTCACTAATAACAAACAACACAACTATCCCGCCGCCAGCCAGAGATCACAGTGAAGCAACGAGACTTCCTGTTTCCTCCAAGTCAGGGTTTTTCAGATTAAAAGTTTAAAATATAAGAACGTCACCACCTGGAGGTTAAGAGGGGAAACAACAGATACACATTCAGTTTATTAAGCAGTTAGTGGTGGACTGGAATGAGTACATTTACTAAAATACTGTACTTAACTCGAGGTACTTGTACTTTACCTAAGTATTAAATAATGTACAGCACTTAAATAATTAAAACAATTTGTAAAGAGAAATAACAAAATATAATGTAAGCATTTAAATGTATGTTTCCACCAGACTCCATTTAAATAAAATAGCAATTTCATGATTGTTAAACACACTTCATTTATAGTCGATAGAAACAGAAAAATATATTTATCAAAAGCCATCTTGGTTCATCTTTCCACTGTTCCAACAATCAACACTCTGGTTTGGTTGAAATAAACCCTTAATTCACCCACTCTATACACGCTAAAAGTCCTGATTATTTACATGGAGTCTGGTGGAGATAAGCTGGCTCTATACATGCCAAAAGTCCTGATTATTTACATGGAGTCTGGTGGAGATATGCTGGCTCTATACACGCTAATCCAGCTAACAATTTTTGGTTCCCAGAACGTTCTGGGAACGTTCGTTTTTGGTTGCGCGGACGTTCCCTGAAGGTTAGGTTTGGTTGTGTTTTGGTTGTGTTTTCGTTATTATGGAAAGTTGGTTGAACGTTCTGGGAACATTCGTTTTTGGTTACATCCGAACGTTGTCAGAACGTTCCCCTAACGTTGTAACCTTTATGGAACATTCCCCTAACGTTGCCCTAACGTTGTAACCTTTATGGAACGTTCCCCTTACGTTGCCCCAACATTGACACCTTCAGGGAATGTTCCCCTAATGTTAATTAGGTTAATGCTTAATTAATTTTCTACTTTTAAAAGGGCTACATAGTTTTCTACGTGACATCGTTCTCTTAATACATCCATGCGTGACATGTGTTTACTTAAACAAGATCTGAAGACTAATCGGTCTACTCAATAACAGGAAGAGCAACCCTGTTTTCCGGTTTTCCTTAACAGCAAGCCACATTCAAACCGCGACTGACAAGTTTCCTCAGACAACACTCCAAAGACAAGTCAGAGAGGTAACATAAACGTCGTTGTTTTAACATTTAATGACAACTTAATTAAAAGGCATTCACGTGGACAGCTACCTATTCTCTTCCCGTTTTCAACAGCTGTCGTCACTACGACAACAACAGACGCATTTGGTTGATGGTCGCCAGTTAACATGGCCTCTCGTTAAACCGAAACACCGGACGACGGAGAGCTCCACAGCAATTCAGCACAGGGCAGATTGTGCGGGACAGGAAATCGAGCACAGAAGCAAAATAAAACATCCGGTTAATTTTCAAAATAAAATACACCATGCTCAAGGCGGCTCATATTTCCCTGCACTACAACTTGAAAACACAGCAAAGAGTAGTTTCCCCTCTACTCCTCTTGATTGAAAAAAACTGTTTTCGCGAGATCTTGTGGGTCCTCGTGACTTCAGCTGTCAGTCATGGCCTCAGCCGTTACACGACAAATCCGGACCTGGTGGGTATTGACGGACGGCGGAGCACGGAGCCGACACGCAGCGGAGCCGGTCCGCAGATGTTCTGCATTCGGTGGCAATCCCCAGTCTTTAACAAAAAGCTCTATCTCTGTAGGGATCCTTACCATAATGTTGAGTCTGTCAGCGGCAAAAACAGAACTTTAAGTGGATGGAAACTTTACCTTTTAATTAGGAGTTTAAACACAGACACAACAGGAAGAATAAATCCACCAAATCAAGTCACAAATAATCAGCATGTGGCCTTGTTTTATTTCATTCATTTTGCATTTAGTGGTTCCACATTCCAAAACATTTAAAACAATTCAATCATTGACATTATTCTACAAGTCAGATGAATAAATCAGCTGTTTGCTTTTGATTGTCTGACTTTGTATTACATCCTCAAAGTCTATACTATATGAAATGTCAGACAAAGATTATTAAATGAAAAGTCCACAAAGGAAGAAAGTATGTTAAATTACAAAACAACAATAACTGGAGAGCATACAATTAAAAATGGCCAACTTCCAGTTGGGCGGAGCTAATGAAAGCAAATTGGAGAAATGTGTGTCCCAAATGTTGTGATTATCGAACCAAACGTGTCCAAAATGGCCTTCAACGCATTACAGGGCGCTAAACACGAATTAACCAACTCCCTCTGGTCTCGTATTGTTCACAGGTTTTCATTGTTTTGATATGAGTTTGTGAGTATATTAATATTGCAGTCAAAGTCTAAAGCTCATTAGGGTTAGCGCTATAGAGATACCATGCCATGCCCAAGCCCAAATGTGATATCAGATCGAAATATTAAAGCAGTGTTTCATATACATAGGTTCTACTTGGACGCACCGCCCAGGTAGATAAAATCTGTATTACAATTTTTTACAATTCCAAACAATGGTGTATTTTTTACAACACACACAGACCAGCTGCCTCCAGCCCCTTGTGAAGTCTTGCGCTGCGTGCATTACAGCGTCAACAACGTTGCACTTCAGACTCAGAGGCTATCGTTAGTGGTAGCATGCTGCTGGTGGTCTTGCGGTGGGATTAACTGTACTAATAAAACCGTAGAAACACCGCGACCACACCGCTGTGAAAGCTCCCCCAACATCATTTATCAGAGTCTGGTTGTCACCCCTGTTCGAGGCAGTCTCCTCCGCTCCATATCTTTATAACGGAGCTAACCGGAGCTGACTGGAGCTAACCGCTAATCAGAGCTAATGGTTGCTAACAGAGCCTTCAGTTCTCCGTGCCTGTTTCCATTAAGTGTATTTATGGACTTGAGACCGGATAAAACTCTTAATTCTATTAAATTGGCTGTAACGTTACAAGTTTTAAACTATAACTCAGAGTTGTTTGACTGACAGAAATTTGCTCAGATGAGAACTTAATGAGAGCAACAGGACATGTATAGTACAGAACAGTAGGCTATGTTTAGGAACCCCAAAACATGGATAAAACACTTCAAAACATGAACAATGATCTAACAAACAAAATGAACAAGAATTTACTTTAGGTAGCCCTAGTCTTATATGATTTAACAGGAGAGAGAAGGAAACATTGTTGTGATTAATAATGTCATAACATGTCATTTTCTGTATGGAGTATAGTATAGTATTATGGGTGATGCTGATCCATTAATATCTGGCAAATTTTTTTATTGAAAAAGCACACCATGGCAACACTTTCCTTTTATTTGTTGTAAATTTAACGAGCAATTTGTTGGATTTTAGCAGAATACTAAAAAGAATTCAATCATTTTTATTATGGATGCACCGAATCCAGATTTTTGGGGTTCGGCTGAATACTGAATCCAGTTGTTAAGATTCTGCCGAATCTGAAACCGAATACCGAATCCTACTCCCATCCTCAGTCCATTAACACAGTAAACACATTAATGAAGTAAACGATGTCCACAGCCTCTAAAATAGTTGAATGTAACAACTTAATGTTGAATTCACACACTCTTTTCACATCGTAGGAAAGCACATAGCTATCGACAGATGAGTGACAATTTTGTTTGGCAAATTTTTCGCTAACCAGTGTATGATGAAGGTGTTGTAAACTTTGTTGTAAGCTTGTTTAAAGCACTTGAATGAGAAATTCATATTGTTTAGTTTAAAACAGTCTAAAGGAAATGGTAAATTATAGTGTGATTAAAACTCACTATTTACATTATTTACAATACTTGATTTACAGTTGATATGTGAAAAGTTAAACAACCTAATTTGTTTAACAGTAATTTAGTTTTACTGTGAACCGTCACAGGAAGTGCTTTTATTTTGAAGTAGCCTACACGGAAATTGTCTGTTGATAAGCATTTTTGGTTGTCATTTGAAGCCATTCCACTACAGAAGGCATGTTGGGTGGGTGAAAATAGAAAGCTAACGTTAGCTAACGAGCAGCATCAGAGTAGGGTTCGGTGGAAAAGAATTCTAAGGTTTGGCCAAAACCTAACCCCGTCAAAAAGCCTAATATTCGTCAGAATCCGAACCTGAATCCTGGATTGCGTGTCCTTCGCGCTCTCAAATCCCCCACAATCCTATGCAGGCTTTACCGGCTCGTTAAAAAAAAACAATGGCGGACCTAAGCGGAGCGGATCGGGATCGCTGACAGCGCAATAATCATTTAAATGTATCTTTAGTGTTTGCCGTACATTTGTTATCACTGTTATTGTGTTACATCAATGTAAAGCTTAACACTTTAATGCTGGTACAAATTGCTATACTAATTACGTAGATACACCCCGAGCTAACGTTAGGCTAACTGAATCTATCATTTAACATTAGGCTGTTAGCTGGGTTGCTGTCTTTTGTGCCATTTGTGTTTGTAAAGTTTAATGTCCGGTGGCATTTTCATCTCTTTTTATATGCCGTTACTGTATATGTGTAACGTTAGCAGAGATTTAGTAGCTGCAGGATGGGAGGTAAAGCTGCACCTTGTTAACTTCACGTTAAATGAAAGCTAAAATGTATGAGTAGTTTCCCATGTAAAAATTATAATGTCCCGTAACGTTATAGCATTCATAACGGAAAAGATCTTTTTCTTGTTTGCTGTCTTTTAACAGGGACTAAGGAACAAACGGAGGCGGTCACTGAGGATGCAAAAGCCACAGCAGCAACAAAGAGAGATGTTGAATAGATTATTTACTATATTAGAGATTGGCATTCAAAAAATAAATGCATTAAATGAACTGGTTTGTCTGAGTCTTTAAGCTTTTGGTTTGGTGTGTATATATTAAACTAAAAAAATATATTAAAAATATTTCAAGCTGACAGCTTGATTCAGTCTAAAATAATGTTAACTCAAACTAAACACTGGGAAAAGCAGGCTACAGTTAAATTAAGACTTTACAGTAATAACAATAAAGACTGTAGTATTGATTGATTGTATTTTAAATGAGCACAAGTAAAGTAGAACCGACGTAACAGCTGTTATATATTTTTAACGGTTATTTCCAGGTTTTATTTTGAGGGTCTTTTAAAATTATTACATGCTGTCTCAGCTAGCGGTTAGCCAAATTGGCTGTTAGCTAAACTAACGTTAGCTTCCCGGTGGAGGCTAAAGGTGCTGACACACTAAGCCGACAGCCGACCGTTGACAGAAAAGCCAGTCGAGATGATCAGTCGCGTCCCCGAGGTCCAAAAACTGCCTCGGAACACACTGAGGCGACACCGACATGAGAAACGTAATACGTCTCCATAGCAGCAGGTGGCGCTACTCTGTATTGTTGCCCAAGAAATGAAAACCGGCAGCTGATTGGACGAACGCGTCACATGGCTTTGTTTTCTCCGGAAATTCAAAGCCAGACTGTCATGGCAGCCGTTCAGAATACGATCTCATATTGTACTAAAATAGTTCACTGAAACATGTTTCTGAAAATATTTTAAGAGAGAAATAGGCCGTGCAGTTGCTGAATCTGTCTTTATTTCAGCTCAACAAAGGTCAGTTTAAAAGATTTTCGTCACATTTTGAGAGACTCTAGTCACCTCATTCCGCTCCCCATTTCCGGGTGAGTCCCGACTGCCCTGCCGCCAAAATGAACGCCGACAGCCCCCCCAGACTGACGATGGCACGGGACACACCGAACAGATTTGAGTCACTGACCTCGTCCGACTGTCCACCTTAAAGTGATGGTTTTTAGTAATTTCACCCTAGGGTCCTTTGCACCATGACCTCGAGCCAAACACCCCCCCAGAAGCTTTTTTCACCTGGGTTGAACATTGGGAGAGTTAGCGTAGAGTAGCGTTATCAGCTGAATAGCTTAGTGCAGGGGCTAATGGACCCAGGTTTGTATCTCGTAAATGACCCCACTAATAATGCCCGAAATGATACCAAACTTCTACAGTAGTACAAATAGGTTATGCTCTCATAAAACGATGGATTGGAAAGGTTGTAAGTACACCAAATAACACTTGCCTGCTGGCTTCTGCTCTCTGCCGTCTACAAATTACAACACCGAAAAGAGATACAACAAAAATATTTATTAATTTAACTTTTTTTTTTAAAGTAAGTGCTGTAGTATAACTAGCAGGAGACAAGTTATAATTGAGGTAAGTTTGGCGACATTACCTTATTTAATCATTAAATTAATAAATATTTTTGTTTTATCTCTTTTCGGTGTTGTAATTTGTAGACGGCCCTAAGCACTCAGTAGCAACAGCAGCAGCAGAGAGCAGAAGCCAGCAGGGAAGTGTTATTTACATAAACTTCTGGTGTACTTACAAACTTTCCAATCCATCGTTTTATGAGTGCATAACCTATTTGTACTAGTGTAGACGTTTGGTATAATTTCGGGCATTATTAGTGGGGTTATTTACGAGATACAAACGTGGATCCATTAGCCCCTGCGCTAAGCTAGTCAGCTGATAACGCTACTCTACGCTAACTCTCCCAATGTTATACCCAGGTGAAAAAAGCTTCTGGGGGGGGGGTGTTTGGCTCGAGGTCATGGTGCAAAGGACCCTAGGGTGAAATAACTCCCCCGAACCATCACTCTAACGGCGACCGGAAGCGGGGAACAGATCGTGCAGTGCTTTAAATCCTCGTAAATCAGGATTATCATCTGCGCATGCGCGTGACAGATCGTGCCGGCAGCACAGATCGGGTACCAACAGTTAGTCTACACTCTCCCCCGTTACCATGGTAACAGTTAATGAGTGGGGCGTGGGCAAATGAGCAGCAGCTCATGAATATGTAATGAGTGGCAGAAAACAGCACACTCTGAAAGGGACTGAAACAGAGGGTAATGGAGGTAGGTAAGAATCTTTTCCTACAAGCTTTTTCCAGCAAACAACTTCAGAAACATAGACCCTAAACCTATTACACACTACACACAGGCCTGAAATACACACACACATGCTCAGGTCCTTTTACATGCACTAATGGAGAGATGTCAGAGTGAGTGGGCTGAGACTGATGAACAGGCGCTAAGCTGAGCGGTTCAGGGGGGTTCGGTGCCTTGCTCAGGAGGTGAAGTGGCACCTCTCCAGCTACCAGTCCACCTCTGTATTTCAGTCCGCACGGGGCCATGAACCGGCGACCCTCCGGTTCCCAACCCAACTCCCTACAGACTGAGCTACTGCCACCCCCGAAGCTACTGCCACACCTGTTTGATGTATGTTTTTATAATTAATCTTCAGTTACTGCCAAGTGTGTTTGTGCCCATTAGGTTTGACCTGAATAAATATCAATACATGCGCATGCTCTCAAATGTTGAACAAGTGGAATACTCGAGATAGAACATCATAATTCTTTTTATTTTTTATTAATACTCACACATTGACTCGGCCAGTCAATTCTTATCACCTGAGTTTTAGAGATCAGTTAGTCAACCTAAAGTTCAGGTTGGAACTCAGAGCTGCTTTCTGAAATACCCCTCTGCTATGGAGTAAGGTCTGGCTACACCACAGTTACATTGCAGGATAGGAGAAAAAAACACATTGGAATAGTCTCAATAAGGAAATTGTTTTGGTGGAACATTTGCAGCCCACAAAATAAAACTCCACATAGAATATTAATTAAATTAAATGAATTAATATGAAGTTAACTGGTGGGGTGGTGATGGTGCAGTGGATATGACACATGCCTTTGGTGAGGGAGACCTGGGTTTGACTCCCACTGTGATACATCAACCAATGTGTCCCTGAGCAAGACACCTAACCCCTAGTTGCTCCAGAGGTGTGCAACCTCTGACATATATAGCAACTGTAAGTCGCTTTGGATAAAAGCGTCAGCTAAATGACATGTAATGTAATGTTTATACATAAATCCCCCCAAAAGTTTCTTCAAAACTCTTTTTCAGCGTGTAGCTTGCTAGCTCAAAGTTTGTCGTTTCCTGAAGTGAACAGAGTTTGAGTTCACTAATTAGCAAGGTTTCTGCCTAAAAGGGAGTTTTTCCTCGCCACTTAATTCACACAAGTCGTGACACAGTGTGATTAGATACTGTTTCTGTTCCGCATTGTCTTTTCATTTGCTAAATGACACTATTTCATACAAATCCTGTATTTGTACCTCTAAGTTCTGTTGACAGTAGCTACATAATAATGACAGATAATTGTTTATGTGCCATGAACTACGGTAGCTCATTGCACAATTGTAATCGGCTGGTAAAACAACTTGTAAAAAAAAGTATAACGTGTGACACTTGTGCAACTCATGACAACTAAACAAACTCAATTCAATTCAATTCAATTTTATTTATAGTATCAAATCATAACACGAGTTATCTCGAGACACTTTACAGATAGAGTAGGTCTAGACCACACTCTATAATTTACAAAGACCCAACAATTCCAGTAATTCCCCCAAGAGCAAGCATTTAGTGTGACAGTGGCGAGGAAAAACTCCGTATTAGGAAGAAACCTGGGACAGACCCAGGTTCTTGGTAGGCGGTGTCTGACGGTGCCGGTTGGGGGTGTGAGGAACAGTGGCAATAACAGTCACATTAAAGATAATGGAACAGTGACTCACTAGTCATACTCCTTAGCAATGATATCAAAAGATAAGTTGTGATGTTAAAAATGGGAGTCTCCACAGATATTTTTTAATATGTACACAGGATTTAGGCATGTTAACTTTATTTTCATCTTATCACGTTTGCGTGTGTAACCTTCACACCTTACATTCAGTTTCCTCTAAAATAATCCAGGTCAAACCACAGGTGCTGGTTTATTATGATTGGGCCCAAATCATCAAAGTCTCAGCCCAGTTATCACTGTTGGTTAAAGGAGGTGAACACTGTCCCACCCAATGTTGTCACATCTCAGGTTGACTCATAAAAACTCAATATTGTGCAACATTTTACTTTACATACAAGTCCATGGTTACTACTAAAGATACAGGTTATGTTTTTTTGGCTCTTTTCAAAGCCCCTCTGCTACTATTAGACATAGTAGATATTATGAGACAAAAGAAATATGCCAATGGGCTAATACAAGGAATTTCTTAAAACTACATTATTTGTCTTGTCATTCACTGCAATTTGTCAAGTTTAGCATCTACTTAGTCTATATCCACGACGTTGCACTTCTGGGATTGTTCAGGTGCCGCCGGAAATGTCCGTTGCCTTCCTCTTTCTTTGTGTTGGCATTTTAAACTTCAGTCGATTTCTGAAGACTATAATTAACTCCTCCTCAGATCTCTGCAGGGTAAATCCAGACAGCTAGCTAGACTATCTGTCCAATCTTAGTTTTCTGTTGCACGACTAAAACAACCTTTGAATGTACAAATGTTCCACCAAAACAAGTTCCTTCCCAAGGCTATTTTGCAGAGGCACCGTTGCTCCGTGCAGTGCTTAGCACCGCCGAAGAGAATTCTGATTGGTTTGAAGAACTGCCAATAAACCAGAGCACGTTTTTTTCCTCTGCAGCGCTGTGAAGGAAGGTCTGGCAATGCAAGACTAGCATCCACTTACTTTGTTTCTACATATTTTTTCTCATCCTCCATGCTTTTCCCCAGTTCTGACTCTGCTCTCATTTCAAACCTCCTGGCCAGCAGTAGACCTGACTCCCTCCTGCCTTTCCCGAGTCACCTGTCCATACACCTGGCCCTCATCCTCACATAATTTATGGGATATCACCTTCAAAACAGGACTAAAACCCTGGCTTTTCAAACTGCTAAAAGTGAAACTTTGGGCAAAATAAAGGTAAAAATCCCTACTTGAATGAAGAGAGGGAGAGAACAAAGCTGCAAATCAGAGGAATAACACGTTATTTTCTGATTGTTTCACAGCACACCTCAGCACATCTCCACACAACCCTGCGGGAAGGTGTGCCGCATTGCTTATTTTTGTGTAAATGCAAAGCTTTATCCTATCGCTGAATGTGTGTGTCAGTCAAACAGAAACACTGACAGCACACAGCAGCGCTCTACACACAGCAGATGGGAAAGGCGAGAAGCAGGGGAAATGTTGGTTACGCACTGTAATCCCAGATTCCATAAATATAGGCTTTACCCTCCAAGAGCTGTAGCTGTTGGGATAAAGGCAAAGTTGATGTGGTCATTGCCCAATTGTGCCAACATAATACACAAGCATTCAACGCAATTCATTGAGTCACTCAAAAAGCTAGCTAATACCAAAAACTACAGGTCAACTGTGTACAGTAATGAAGTTTACTGATCAGAAAAGTGAACCGCTCCCTAGCTGTGTCTCCATGTTCTATAGGGCCAAACCAACCAATCAGATATTAGTAAAACATATTATTCTATACATAACGCTGCACTTTACTGCTTTTTGCACTTCTGGTTGAGTTCGTAGTCTCAGTACCTGTTCTCTGCAGTAACAATAAAGTTGAATCTGATCTAATCTAATGATCTGTGTTGTGGGTGTGATTTGCTGAACCTCCTATGAAACAACAGGATTCAAATAGTATGACTGGGAACAATTGCTGATTAGTGTTGCTGTGTAGATGGCAGGGCCACACCTATGCTGCTGTGCGGTAAACAGCAGGCCCTCTTCATCCAGCCACTTAATCTAATTTGGGTGCAATAAAACAATACTAATGGATCTATAATGAATTGAGGTGAATTGAAGTAATCTCTGCTTTCCATTCGTATTGAGTCACTGTGAAGTCTTGCTATTGTCAAGGATGACAGCTGGTGATAAGAAACCAAAGACAACATTGTTAATCTCTCAGATATCTGAACACACCTTGAATAGGTTTAAGATTGAATCACTTGAGTCAAAATTCATAGGTCTCACATTCCCACAGGTCTAAATCAGATTTGGTAGTAGTGTGTTTCCTAACACTGAACAAGCTGTATCCTGAATGTCTGAGCCTGAGAAGACATAACCTTTATTTTCCTTTTCACTGGTCATTGCCACAGGTAAACCAACGGAATACATCTACTCAAATACAATACATTTGGGTTTGAGTTTTAAGCAATGGTTGTCACCTGAAGAACAAAAATATTTGTGAAATAGAAAGAAATTCTGCAGAGCTAACGGAGAGGCAACTGGAGATTTCTGAACTCTAGAGCCTTCTGTCTTTATTTATGTAAAGGAAAACACAAAACTAAGGCGGCAGGTGACAATTCAAAATATTAAAACATGAATAAAACTTTAATACATGAACTCACCATGAACATTATTTCTGCCTGAGTCACGTCAGATTTTCATCGACAATGGTGGTTGTTTAACAATAAAGACAACTCCCATGATCCCACTGTCCTTATAGATGTCATCAAAACCTCAGTGCTGACCTTACTTGTGTAGTCTATAATAATTTAATGTGAATACTGGAATATGAAAATTTCTTAAAATGGCAATCCCTAATACATACCTACCATTTCCGGTTTCAGTCCCACCAAATGACATTAGAAAGAATGCATGTTCCGCATTAAATTCCGTTAATTTGGCCATCATTGTGGACATGGATTCCACACTAGCAGATTAAATATCTTTATTGTCCACTCTGTGGAAATTTTCGTTTGGCCTTACAGACATGGATACACTTAAGACCTAAGACTTTCTCTGCCATGTGTTAGAATACATGACATAAAACAATCAATTAATAAAAGAAATAAGTGGGCCAAACAGCTGAGATAAGAGTATGAAAATAATTAGAACATCTCTTAAATAGACATTGTAAAAAAAAAGCGTCAGTCACTAAGTAAGAGATATTGTAAAATACAACCCGGTCCTTGGTGCAGGATGCAGAGAGGCCTTAAATCAGCTACACACTAAAGAAATTAACAAAACACACTGACACAAAATATTGATTTGTTTTATTGATTCTCCAGAACTCCGTCCATGGCAACGGTCTACACATAGCAACGGTCTGCTATAAAGAAATAACAGCCCATAGCATGCCTTGAATTAATATCTAAATATTAATTAAAATATCAGAATGGAGGATTCAACGAGTGGCCACATAGCAATATTCCAAAAAGGTGTAATACATGAGTAGTATGGATAACTGTATGTAAATATAGGGTAGCCTACGCCAGGGTACGAATATCATCCACTTCTAATATATACACTGGTACGAATAGCATGCATTGATAATCATACCCTGTAACAACAAACGCGTTGCGCATGCCCAGAAAATTGGCAGACAGACACTTTTATCCAAAGTGACATACATATAAAAACACCAATTTATGTGAAATTATAATTACTTAAGTAAAGAATAGATGTGAATACAAATAAAGATGTTAATACGAAATACACCCTCTGTTGCTGCGGCAACGGTTAAAGATACAGTCTGTGTTATTAGCGCAGTATTATGATGTCATAAGGAAAAATGCTGAGAGATTTCCACATTTTCCCAGTAGTTTTTTGTTTTTGTTTTAATTACATTGTGTTCAATATGCCAGGGTAAATGCACAGGGGTGCAAATAGCATACACTGCTAATTGTACCAGGGGTGCAAATAGCCTCACCCTGAAAGATCTCTTAAAAGGTTTCTCGTTGCGGTGGGTACACTATATCGCCTATATCGTCATTAAACAAAGGATATGAAGGGTCCTGAACTATTTATGTCACTTTCCTACTGGTTTCTGTGGTGTACCAGCTGCATGTCTCTTAGGGTCTGTATAATCGTGCTTGCGGTGTTAACTATTTTGTGAGTTTGCTTTTTTTTCAATCACAGATTTATGTGTGAACATCTGTTTGCATGCTCTGTGACCTCACCCTTCATATTAGTTGTTTAACTGGGAGTGAACCAGGGATATGTGATTGCCACTCCCTCACCTGCCACATTAAGACCTTGCCCCCTGCTATAAAGAGCTGGGCTGCCCTCCCATCTTCCTCAGAGTTTCTGTGGATCAGCAAATGGTTATGGCAAACGAGTGGCTGCTGTGGCTGACCTTGTCTGCCATCATAGCTGCTTGGCACAGCGGTACATATATTAATTTCCATTAGGCAGCCAGAAAAATATAACAAATTGGACCGTTAACTTTTAACATGTTTACTCATGTGCTACAGCCTTATTGTGTTTACTTATTATTGATTTCTTGACAAATAACACTTACTTTTTTCAACAGAGGCAAAGTCTGCTGTGAACACCTTCTCCTCCCAGATTCCAGAAAAACTAACAGGTGATTTTGTTGGTTAATAACTGTAAACTGTTTTCTTATGTGTGACAATTTATTCTTGTAGATAAATGCCTGGGTAAAACACGGCTGCTGTTGTAGTGTTATGTCTGATCTGTTTTTTTTGTAGGTGTGAGTCCCATCCACAATGGCCAGGTTTGCAGTACATGGGGTAACTTCCACTTCAAGACCTTTGATGGAGATGTTTTCCAGTTGCACTCGACTTGCAACTACGTCCTGACCTCTTCATGCAGGAGCAGTTACAACGACTTCAACATCCAGATAAGAAGACAGGAGGCTGGCAACCATCACACCATCAAAAACATCATTATGAAGCTGGAGGGTTCAGTAGTGGAGCTCTCTGAGGGCTCAGTGGTTATCAATGGAAAACCGTAAGTTTTTGCTAAAAACCCTAACCCTTTCCACTCTGCCTGCACAAAGTAGAGATTCATACTGGATGGTACATATGGGTCATATTTAATATTATAAAACGGGTAGCTCAAATTAAGCAATCTGATTGGTTCATAGCCATGATATAATAACCATATACAACACCTATGATTCGAATTCCTTTGCACAATAAGTATCATAAAAAAAAAGCAACAAAAAAACGGACTAACGTACTGATAGCTGGTGCCATGACACAGAGCTAGTTGAAATTCGGCAAAGTATCCCTTTAAGTGTACGCTATATTTACAATATTTTCACTGTTTAAGCTTGCTGTAAGACAGCCCTTTCCTACAGGAAACTGAAGCCGTTGTCTATGCTTTCTTCAAAGCCATCAGACTCCATTGAAAAAAAATGTAATTTTACCTAGCAGAAAATGAGCATTGCTCTTTCTATCGCTGCCTTGATCAGTTAGTTGCTGGTCTACTGCTGTCTTGATCGGTTAGTTTGTTTGTGTTATTGTGTGCCTTTCTTTAGCCTTAAGCAAAATAAATAGTCTGTGGTAGCTGCCGGTGTAGGCTAAAGCTACCTGCACTGCGTTCCATAGCAGCTGCCTCAGTATGTGCTAGCCAGTCCAAAAGGGCCTATTTTATTATGAATATTATTATTTATTAATCTAAATTTGAATGTGACTATACATTTCATATTGTCATACTTGATGACTGTTTTATATTGCTCACTTCAGTCCATGATATGTTGTGATATATCACAGCTAAGGGGGCTGTCGTCCCCCCATTTTGCTTTGGGCCGAACATTACCCCTTAGGTGTGATATAATCACAACATACCACCAAAATGGTGCTCTATGTAACCTGACAGGAACCTGGAATGATAGTCAAAACCTAAAGACATCAGGCACAGAAGTAAAATTCCCTAACAAAATATTGGCATCCACTGCCCCCCTTTGCTTTTACACCTTCCTACATGGTTAGATACCACTGACAGCTCTATTCACAATGTCCCTTTGGCTGTAGGAACAAAAATAAAATTAAAGCTGCAAGCAACATTGGACGGGTCCTCGCACCTCCCTGAACGTCGGGGTTACTGGCAGCCTCCAATCCTTGCGACCGTGCATTTCATTCATTCCGTTCATTAGCTGTGGAAGGGGGCGTGGCTAAAGCATAGGGGGTGGGTCAAACCATGACCAATGAAAACGGAACTCTCTGCAGAGTTCAATGATACCTCACACAATAGTGTACAAGAAACAGGTCATTAGTTATTAAAGGGTGTGTGGCTTAAGCGTATGGGGCGGGGCAAACATCACAGCCAATTTTGGCCTGTTGTAAGGGTTGGAGTATTATGAATCCTGAAAGGTTTCGAGCTAATTGGACAATGTACGCTCAAGTTACACCCACTTCCTGTTTCGATGGCGAAATGCACAAAATGGCCCCGCCACGGCCACGCCCTATGACGAAAAGTTTTTCTTTTAACAACTTTTCATCTTTAACTTCTTAAGATGGCAGAGACCAAATTTTAAGTTGATCAGATGAAATCTCTAGGAGGAGTTAATTAAAGTACGACATGTGGAAATGACCAAAATCGCACTAATTTCGAACTTTCAATTAAAAATGGCGGACTGCCTGTTGCGTTAAGGGTGTGTACCATGTTTTGTTAGTCTACGTTAAACGTACTGCAGGGGCTCCATTTCTTTTATTTTGTAGGGGGCGCTATTCCCGAAACCCTTAAAATACATAAATTGTCACCAGACTTGATGCGACCGCCAATTTTGGTGAGTTTTTGAATATGTTAAGCCCTTCAAAAAGCCAATTAATTTGCCGAAAAAAAACGAAGGAATAATAATTCCTTCAGTTTCAATAGGGCCTTCTCCGCTGTCGACGCTCGGGCCCTAATAATGGCCAAAATAACAACTTCTTTTTGTTTTTGCAGAGCCACCCTACCATTCAGTCAAGCAGGAGTGCTAATTGAGAAAACCCCCACCTACATCAAAATCAAAGCAAAGCTGGGTTTAGTTGCTATCTGGAATGAGAAGGACGCTTTTATGGTAGGATTCTAGCTACATAGTAAAGCCTGTTATGACCATTATTCTTAAAAATTCTGTATTTTAAGTATAACAGGGTTATATTCATGCTTTGTAATGTTAACAATTGGTGGGTTTCACCACAATATAACTGACTGAGGATATGATTTAAGGCATATTTACATAAATGTATACTTTGAATTTTCAAGTTTTTCCAAGTTCCAAGTTTTGTGATCAGAATTACTATTTGGAAAGAGTGGAAACTATGGTAAAGTTGGCGAGCTCAAGCTCCTGCTTAAATCGCTGGTTTTGTCCTCCCAGGTGGAACTAGACCTTAAGTACAAGAACCACACCTGCGGTCTTTGTGGAGACTTCAATGGGGTCCAGCTCTATGATGAGTTCTACAGCCATGGTACATTTTGACCCACTTTAACAATTCTGTCAGTGTAGGCATGGGCACAGAACTGAAATGTTTCTTCATTATTATCCACACAGGTGTAAAAATATCCCCCATGGATTTTGCTAACTTCTGGAAAATGGATGGTCCAACTGAAAGCTGCTCTGACTACATGCTGGAATCAACACAAAGCTGCAACAACATGGTAAGGCTTCACCAAGAAACCAAAATGGAAAAAAAAAAAGTTCTACCAATGTTCAAAGTCCAACCAGTGCAAATATGAGAAGTGAAACACAGCATGGGAGCAACCACAGCAATAATCCCTCAGAAATGGTAACCGCCATTGCCCCATGTGCTGCGCCCCCATCAGCTACATAACATAATGCAGAGTCAGCAAACTAAAGGGGCTTTATGACGTTAGGTTGACATTCAGTGTCACTCACCAAAACACAATGTGTGAATCCTTGACGTGTCGGGTGCATTATCTCCTCATAAAACATTAGCAAAGCCGACTTTAAATCCAGTATTGTTTTCATCCATGTTTATTATTGCAGCATACTGTATATTTTCATGTTATCGCCACCTATAGGCCAGTGTATTCCAAAAGGCCCTCCCCACATGACTCCACTCTCCATCAAAATCATGGCTAGACTGCTTTCTTTTAATTTTCTATCTCAATCTTTTAAATGTGTTTGTTTTAATGTAGTTATATTTGCCTTTTTAACTGTATTTTTGCTTGTTTTAACTGTAAGGTGTCCTTGAGTGCTATGAAAAGCACCCATGAATAAAATGTATTATTATTGTGGCCTTTGTTACAAATTTGACAGACTTCATGCAGAAATGTTGCATCTTCTTGGCTTTGCATGCCTAATAACTTGCTCTCTTCTTGTCTTTTCCTCTGGTTTCATTCCTATCTGTCTGTCTGTCTGTCTGTTGGCCTGTCTGTGTGTCTGTCTGTCCTGCAGAAACCTCTGTGTGAGCAGATCCTTACAGGGCCAGCCTTCAACAGCTGTCACAGTCTGCTGGACGTTGCCTCCTTTACTTCTGCCTGTGTTGCAGACCTCTGTAACTGTGACAATGGCATGAATGAACACGTTGACCCCTTCTGCCTGTGCAACACTGTGTCAGAGTTCTCCAGACAGTGTGGACATGCGGGTGGCAAACCCCAAAACTGGAGAATCAAAGAGCTCTGCTGTGAGTACACTCATTAGACACTGCCTATGTAATAGACCATGGGAAGGAGAGGTTGTCTGCCCTGTCTGATTCTGAGCTTTTGCCCAAACAAAATATCTCAGGCACATGGGTTTACTGACTCAAAACATCCAAAGACCAACAATCAGGGTCACTCTGACATAATTTTCAGTCAGGAAGCATTTGATAAAGCTGATCGAGAACAATGGTCAGTATTAGGAGGAGACTGTCCGAATGGTGTACCCTTGGTCTTGGGTTAGGGTGATATTTCAGTCATATATTACATTTTTAAGCAAGCAGATACAGAATATAGTGTATAGGTAACAGCATCACACAATTAAGAAAGTTATTTTTTTTAACAATTCCAGTGAAATGTTGCACCTGGAAGACTCCGGACCTCTGGAAAAATGCAGTATCTATTGAATTTGTTTTGTACCCTTATGTATTAATCCTATTTATCTCACATTCACTTACACAGACCAGTCCCTCATTAAGCAAACACTGAGGTCAAAGTGAATGAGCTGATTAATGTATCACATGAGGTCAACCCCACCCCTTCTCAAAGCTTAGGTGTTCTGAGAGGATACTTTTGAAGTGTAGGTAGGCCATTGAGGGGCTGGAACCAGGCTACAATAGGGTAGTTTGTGTGGAAAAATGTTCAGAATTTGAATCCGAGAGGTAAGATAAGTCAAGTGCTGAAAAATAAACCTGCTGTAATCACAGGGAAGTCATGTCCCAAAAAAATGGAGTACAAGGAGTGTGGGAGTCCCTGTGCTGATACCTGCTCCAACCCAGAGGCCAGCCACACCTGTGATCACCACTGTACTGATGGATGCTTCTGCCCTGCAGGTACAGCATAGTCATGGCACACACACACACACACACACACACACACACACACACACACACACACACACACACACACACACACACACACACACACACACACACACCTGTTATAGTGCAGTAATTCTTTGATCACTTTTAGGCACTGTGCTGGATGATTTAAACGGAACGGGTTGTGTCCGATTAAACGAGTGCTCCTGCAGCTACAACAGCAAGATATATGGACCGGGGGAGTCCTACTCCAGTAACTGCAAAAAATGGTATGATATAGGTTACAGCATGTCAGCCTGTCTGCATGTAACAGAACACTGTGGAGTGTTATGAATTACAGATATTTTACATGTATGACAGGATGGATACGGTGGACCTACGTACCTTAGTGGGATTATAAGTGCATGTGAGTGAATATCGGCGTGCAAATGAGTTTCTTTGTCCCATTCATTGTCTCAGTGCCATGGATGCATGCAAATGCGTCCATTCAGCTGCAAAGGAGAGTAGCAACGTTAACCGGCGCTGCTCCTGGCGACTGAACTGGGTGTTTCTGGTAAAAAGTCAACTCTGTAGATAACCCTGAGTCGAGGCAGAACAGCTGAAGGACATCAGAGGCAAAACCAAAAAAAAACATTTTCTCCATAAGACATGATCCAGTTTCAGTTTTCCTGTTGGCCTAATAGTCAATTCAGAGAGTATTAAAGACCACATTTACTCACCATTTTTGGGGATCCTTGAACCCAAATTATTATAGGACGATTGAAATGTAGCAGTGTCGTACTGCCACTGACTTTGGTTAAGCACTTCTCCCAGGAGATCATACATAGTGCATAGCTGCTGCAAGGTGTGACATCGTACAATCTGTCCAGGGACAGCAGATGTAAAGTAGCCTTTTGGCTAATTCTGGCACACTGTACATTTTCTTTATGAATTATTAGTGTGCATTGTCCCTGTTAAATAAACCTAAAAAAAAATAAAAAAAGAACAGGCGTTCAGGGCGCAGTGGGTGAATGACAAAGGCACCGTTCTCCTCATTACAAGTCAGTGTAGCATCAAAATGATTTGGAAGCTGTTATATAAGGTTAAATAGTTACATAATGTTGCTTCAAGATTCATTTGTGTGTGTGTGCTGACAGTGTGTGTGCGCGTGGCCGGTGGACGTGTATGGAGGAGGACTGTCCAGGAACCTGCTCTGTGGAGGGAGGAGCCCACATCGACACCTTCGATGACAGAGTCTACACCTTCCATGGGGACTGCTCCTATGTGCTGGCTAAGGTAATACACATCATCACCTGTGCTGTTATACCACACACACAGACAGACACACACACACACACACACACACACACACACACACACACACACACACACACACACACACACACACACACACACCTCTGTCCTGGTAACACACGCCTAGACTAGCCATCAACCTCGAACCAGTCAAAGATATTAATAATAGAAGGTTGTTATTATTGTGTGGAAAAAAAGGGAGTAGAGGTATGAATGTCATCTCTGTACACTGTAATAAATTTCATGTTAGTTTAACTTGGAAATGCAAGTTCCCTTGCTGCCTTGAAAATCGAAGTTCACTCAACTTGAAGACTGCCTTTGTTTCAACTTAGAAATTAAAGTTAATGAGGTTGATGTAACTACAGTGTTCTAGTTTTGTTAAAGTTGTTCTTTTAGTTGATTTAACTTTGTATTACTTGGTTTAACTTCATACTTTAAGTTCAAACAAATCATTTATTTTCTTTAATAATGCAAGAAACCTTCCTTGCCTAGTATAACAGACATACCTTTCTTCTTTATTTCAACTCACACTTTCAAGTTAAAACAACATAACCACATTTATAGCGGAGATACCGTGAGTGGGGCCACCCCAGGGCCCCGTGCTAAATAGCGGCCTCTCTGCTGATCTTGTGTCACTTGACATAAAATGGCCGCTAGTGAAGTGACACGCCGCAGATTAATGGCTGAAGGAAGCTCATTACTGCTCAACGTCTAACACTGTAATACTCCTGCTCTTCTTACCAAACGTAACAGTCACTTAACTCATGGTTACAAATGTAAACCAGCACAACAATGACAATTACCAGGCAACAAACCACTACATTCTAAACACACGTTTAATAAACAGAATTCATAAAGTTACATTTGTATTTCGAACAAACTGCAAACTTTTCAGCAAATTTTAACAAAACTCTATTTACCGCCTTGCATCATGGGAATTGGCCAGCCAATGAACCAATAGCAGTCCTGACTGCAATTGGTTGATAACTTAACTTACATACCTAAGTTCAATCAACACATAAATCTTTTTAAATAGTCAACCCAACGAATAAATGCAAGTTTAACTTTCAAAAACTCATAAAGTTGAGTTCAAAATCGACAACTTGTATAAGCTGGTTCAGTTAAAAATAAGAAATAAGTGGACATAACTAAATGGGTCTGTAATATTTTACAGTGTACCATCCCATATAATAAATCAGTTCATTTAAAATTGAAAAGGGGAAATCTAATATGTGACACAAATGCAATCAACTAAGATCAAGGCTTGAAAACTGGTATCACTTTACAACTGATTGGCATGTTTTAATAGCAAGTAAGTTATAATACAAAATGTGTGTTGAACATAAGAATAAGTTGATATTGTTTTCTTAAGGTGTCATTTTCTGACATTAACAAAAATCACTTAGTCAAGTGATTATGGATTTAACCTTAAGTTTCTACTGCTTTTAAAACAAATATTGTTTGTGTTAAGGAATACAGAGTTAGCATGCAATACTGATATCTCATAGTTCCCTGATATGTATTCAGGTCTGATCCCCTCCGCCCACACAGTTAGTGCATTAACAGTCCTACACAGTGCCTAAAATCTGTAATATGTACATGATAGTTGCCACGAAGAAAGTCATTCTGTAGAGCCTTCATCCTATTTCATATCTAACTTTTCTCCACCTGTGTTAATTATTCTGAAACCAGAACACAACAAATGTTGACAATGACTCATTTTCACTCATGCCACCTGAAAAGAAGTAACATTGTCTGATGTCACTTTTTTCAGGTTACATAATGTAGGTATGATAGGAATTTGTCGTAAACAGCATTACTAACTTAAAAAAAAATGTTTTGTTACACTATGCAGGAGTAGAGTTCATTGAATTAATGTTTAGCTGACAAATCCTCCTCTATTTGAGTCCATCCCCTAATAATCTGGGCTGCTCTAATTTCAAATCAAAGATCCCCAAAAATGCAGAGAAAATGTGGTATTCAATACTATCTGAACTCACTATTAGGCCAACAGAAGAACATTAACTTAACTATATTAGATTAGAAGCCAGCCCCGCTCCAGCCCACATGAGCTCTCTGTGTCAATAGATAACCAGTTCAATGTAAAAACAACACACTTAGATTTAAAAAATCAAAATGGGACAGATACATCCACTGCTACATCTACTGGTATTCTTTACCCTATACACTGTTATCTGCAGGTATGTCGTTTCAGTTCAGCAGTAGTTCAATAGTCTTGTATGTTTGTATGTTTAGGACTGCAGTGGATCCCAGTTTGTGGTACAAGGAGAACTGGAGCAGTGTGGACTGACTGAGAGTGAGACCTGCCTCAAGTCTGTTACCTTGGGTTTGTCTGGAGGGGCTAATGTGAGGATTACACACACACACACACACACACCGACACACACACACACACACACACACACACACACACACACACTGTTTTACTTTTTTAATTGGAAAATTCAGTATTATTCAGTCTTTTCAGAAGATAATTCTCGAAGGTAGCAGATGTTTTATGGATCAAAAACTATATTAAAAATAAATAAATAACATTTTTTATATAAAAGAAATCCTTTACTTTCTTAGGAAGGATATAAGGAAAATATTTGCTTGTCTTCAAATCATTTTAAATCATCATTTTTCAAAAATGGTTCAATATGGTTTCTTACATTACTGCCAGAATTTGTTTTTGTTTTATATCTATTTCAGTATGCAATAAAAAAATCTTGCAATCTTGGAACTAGATTGCATCCCACACAGTGACTATCAGGTCCACTTGGATTTTTTTATCCAAGTTTATGGATTCTTCCATTTTAAAGCGCCCATATTATGCTCATTTTCAGGTTCATAATTGTAATTTGAGATTGTACAAGAATAGGTTTACATGGTTTAATTTTCAAAAAAACATCATATTTTTGTTGTACTGCACATTGCTGCAGCTCCTGCGCTAGCATGCTAACGGTTAGCCTCCTAGCCCCCTCGTCTCGGCTAGTGACGTAGAAAGCCGTGCAGATTTTGAACAGCTCACCAGGAGACTGAAGGCAGGACACATTCAGAAACCGTATCTCACTCAGAACACCATGGATGGTTTTTTTCAAAGTTTGTATGCGTGTGGAAGCATCAGACACACAAAATAACACCCCAAATCCCAGGAAAAGTGATTTGTTTTCCTAATATGGGCACTTCAAAGCAGTGAAATCAGGATTTGTTGATTTTTTTTTTTTTATCATTGAACACACTCAGATTGTAAAGTTTTAAATAATACCATCTCGTCTCCTTTCATATGAAGGTGATCAAAATCCAGTCCAATGGCAAGGTTTTTGTGAATGGCATCTACGCTCAGTTACCCTTCTCTGCTGGTGAGAGACACTCCACTGTACACTATTCACCTTAGGCTTGCTCTGTCTGTATGAAGAAAAAGATAGCCACATTATAAGCTACAGAATATTCCTCTGTGTAATGTATACCACAAACATTTAAGCTGAATGAGTGAATGAGGAGTGAATAAACACTTTTCTCTTCATCTGAGGCTTCTCAGTTCCTAAAGGTTTCATTGTAAGACCCAAATAAATCTGATCTCTTCCTTTTTGTCTCTTACTACTAAATAATGCTTAAAATCCGTCGTCATGTACATTTTTATAATAAACAATTAGAGCTGGTTTCTATATTCCATAGTTTCTGAATTCTGTAAAGTGAAATACTGTAAATAAAATATAAATTACTTTATTAATTAATATTAATTCAATACATTATTAAAGATATATATATATATATATATATATATATATATATATATATAAAAATTCATTGTGGTTGCAGCCACTGCTTTACAATCAAAAGTGTCATTTTTGGACATGGAGCTGCAAAACATATTTGAAGGACACATCTATTTAGCGTCTATTTAGTCTAAATTAGGCTATTAACATTAGTAATAGGTCTAAATGAGCATTATCTAAGAACAGATGCTTTGATCTTTTAATGAACGATTCTTTGATGGAAATTACCGACCGTGAACAGCTTTACACGCCTTACTCTCTCCTGAGCTGCCAAAAAACTAGCAGCAGTAGTGGAGTTTTGAGATTTGATCCAATTCTTAAAAGTGCATTTGCTCTGCTCTGCTCTCTACAGCAGTTCCAAAATCGCTTTCTTTCCCTCCACCCCAGCTCAATACTTTTCAGCACATGCAGTGTCCTTGTTCTGGAAACATCTTTTAATATAACTTTTTTAGGATTTGGAATCCATAGCTAGTCTATGGAAACTCAAAACTGAGAATTAGGCGCCGGGCCGTAGACATAAGTAGGTTAGGACGCACATTTTAGTTGACTATAATGTTATGAAAAGGAAAAATGTAAAAATCACTTTAGGCCTACAACAATGAAAATAAACGTTATTCATTTCCATATAACGTTTTGTCAAAGCCACAGGGAGCCACTGGAGAGAAAACTCACGAGAGTCGCTGCCTGACGACCTATCCTAACCTTAACTGTTCGAGGCATTATCATAACCAATACTTTCCTCAACCACCTTGCGAGACTTTTGCAAATCTTGGGTTACCATCTAGACACGATCATGGGTATGGGGTGGTGCATGGACAAAAACCATGAAAGGAGCTGTGTGGTTTAATTCCTGACAGTAGTCAGTGAACATCATTACCTGTGGCTGTGGCTGGAGCAATGACCTTGCTGTTGCACCAGCAACACCTACTGGTCGGCCACGGTGTAGGAAGAGGGTGTTTAAGTGTGTGTCTTCTATGTTAGACTCTGTTACACGCCCCCGATGAATCCCATTGCTGGCTGATGAAAAGGAGTGGCTGGTGACCTCTTGTGTCCATGTGAGGTCACTGCCACAGATCAACATTAGAGTTAACTGGGACAATGACTGCCATGTGCAAAAGAAACATGGAAATGGCACTGAGAGAGATTGGCACTATGTTAGTAATTCCAGGCACTGATATAAACAGCATGAGCTCAGTAATATCACATTTCATGAGAATCATTATCCAACCTCTACAGCAGCTGATAAACATCCAGTGGCTGTTTCCACATAATCCTCCCCAACAACTTGACCATCTTAACTGCATATCTAGCATTATTTGATTTGCCTCTTGCCTGGCTAAGAACACAGTTTGCAGAAAATATGATATTTCACTTTTAATATGCTTAACTGTGAACTGTTTTCCTGTCTGATGAAAAGTATTTCATTGTCTCCACCCTTCCACTCTTTTATCAAACTCTCATCCTCAACTTTTCTCTTAACCCCTAGCTGGTATCTCCGCCTTCCGAGGGTCCTCTTACTACCTGCTGGTGCAAACGTCTGTTGGTGTTCTGTTGGAGGTGCAGCTCCAGCCAGTCATGCAGCTCTACATCAAAGTGACCAGTGATTACCAGGCCAAGACCTGTGGTATGTCTATAAAAAAGATCTGTATGTGCCCTCAGACATGAAAGACTTATGAAAGCACCCCACAGAACTCAAACAGCGATGGCGTTATTGATCCCAATTGGTTGTTGCAAAATATGTTAAGCATTACATGTCATTTAGCTGACGCTTTTATCCAAAGCGACTTACAATTGCTATATATGTCAGAGGTCGCACCCCTCTGGAGCAACTAGGGGTTAAGTGTCTTGCTCAGGGACACATTGGTTGATGTATCACAGTGGGAATCAAACCCGGATCTCCCACACCAAAGGTACGTGTCATATCCACTCGGCCATCACCACCCCAATATCATCAGCATATCAGCATATCATGTATGCTTGTTAAATTGTAAAAGCAAGTCAGTATTTCAACAAAAACACATGTAAATATTCATCAAACATAAGTGTGAGAAAGCTAGGAAGGATTGTGACAAAAATACAAGTTATCCAACGATGTAGTACTGGTTGCCTTGATGCAGTTTTTTTTTTACTATTCCTTTGCTTCATGGAGCCAGAAGTGCTTAGTAAATGTTCTAATCAAGGTTTGATCAATTTTCAAACCATATAGAGAAGTTACTTCTTTGGAGGTGCTGCCATTGTGATAAAATTTAAACAAACTGTTATTTTTATTGATCTTAAATATGTTATTGACGGACTTCATGATTGGCCGTAATTAATGAAAGAACTGCATGCAAGTGAAAGTTGCAAATCCCAAGCGCAATTGGCAATATTGGTTCATATTGGTTCATAAAATCTGCAGACACAACATTTTCTGCTGATTAAAAAAATAAAAATAATTAAAGCTCAGAATGTTAATACATCTCCACCCCAGGCAGAAACACTACTTTTTCATTCTGGATCACTGCGGAAAAATCAGGAGATTACGTTTGGGTCTGCTTATCAGTCTGTTTTGGTATGAGATTTAAGACCTGTTCTGGGCAAAATACTTTTTTGTACATGGCGGCAATGGCATGGAACAAACTCCCAGTTGGGATTAAGTTAAGCCAGTCAGATTGTTGTTTTAATCGAGCATGTGGTGAATGGTTGTTAAATGCTAATTAGATTCAATCTTTTATGTAGTCTTAAATGAATATTTATTATTACAGTGTATATATTTGTATTTATTTTGTATTTGGATGTGGTTGAGTGTACATAAGGTACCTTTTAGTCATCTGTAGCTTGCCTGGACATCTTTGTCAGACTACAAGTTTGTAACTTTCTTGTGTTATCCTCGACAGTTCTGATAAATGTACAATGTCACTGTGTTGGCATCTTGTTATGCATTTATTTCTGTTACTGTCTAATAAATCAATAAAAAAAAAAAAAAAGAAAGCTATAGAAAGACAAAAAGATGATGAAGCCAAGTTAGGATTATTCTGCCCTGTGGGGAAAGAGTATCCACAGAATAAATCCAATGTGCTGCTTATGTGTTGGCATTGTTACGCTTGTCTGCCTGCAGGTCTGTGTGGGAACTTCAACGGTAACCAAGCTGATGACTTTCTAAAGCTCAGTGGCGTTCCAGATGCCACAGCACCTGGTTTTGTCAACAGCTGGAAGACACATGCTGGTTGCCCTGATGTTAAGAGCAACTTTGAGAACCCCTGCAGCCTTAGTCTGGATAATGGTAGGTCTCATTTTGATTCTCTGTAATCACTGTAGGTTCTTCAGCATAATTAATTTTGGTCCGGGTTTGTCAATAACAGAGAAGTACGCCCAGCACTGGTGCTCCATGCTGAGTGACCCTCAGGGAGTGTTTGCCTCCTGTCACTCAGAGATCAGCCCTGACTCGTACAAAGAGGTGAGACTCATAGCTACAGAGTTTACATATTTCTGTGGATTGCACCTGGACCACTGTTCAGACTTGTGACATTACCTCACACTACACCGCTTTTTTATTTTGTCTCCTCACAGAACTGCATGTATGACAGCTGTAACTGTGAGAAAAGTGAGGACTGTATGTGTGCTGCAGTCTCCTCCTATGTCCATGCCTGTGCAGCTGCAGGAATCCAGCTCACCGGCTGGAGGGCCACCATCTGTGGTGAGTAATGAGAAGAGCCAAATCACACCTTTGGTATTCTATTTCTATGGAAGCAATGTGAGACCATGATACATTTGTTTTTACCTTGTAGAAACATCTTGGTGTGCTTTGAAACCTGTGCTTTAGTAGGTTGATACTGTGTTGAGTAGCCCGCTTTGAGTGTAATAATAATAATAATAATAATAATAATAATAATAATAATAATAATACATTTCATTTATATAGCACTTTTCATAGTACTCAAAGACACTTTACAGTAAACCCAGCAAAATAAAAACATTTTCAAAAAGTGAAGCAATAAAGCCAACACAAAAACAAGCATATTAAAAGCAAGTGAAACAATAAGACCAGCAACTAACAGTAGATGAAATGTAATATAGTGTAACATCCCTTTGGAGTCTTCTGACATATAAACTCACTGTTTAATTATAAATAAAGCAATAATACTATCTGCAGTGTTCGAATCCAACGTTGGCAGCACAACCAGTTTACAATGTTAAAATGTTGAAACACTATGATAAAAATATCTCTACCAAACAGGAGTTGAACCATTAACCAGAGCATTATGTAAGAGTTCATCTAATCACTGTGCTATGGAGGACACCGATATTACTACATATGGGGAGACAGAGAATAGAGAGGGTTGAAAAGCTCCACAGATAAAAGACAATCCTGGCATAGGCAGAGAGGTCGCAACACTGCAAGAATGTTATTACTCTGAGAGTCCACTGGGGAGCGGTATGTTGCCATGGGACCATGTTAATGCCATCTGAACACCCACTGTGTGTGACATGTAGTTGGGACCATTGTCCATTTGTCTACAGAGGACACTACACTCCATGAAGATAGTAAGACAATAAAGTATGAGTTGGGACAAGCCCAGCAGTAGAAAGTCTCTCAACGAATCTCTTTTAGCTGACATTTCTTTTCCAACAATGTGTTTATTGCCCTGAGACTAGCATATAGGGCACAAGACGGCAGCCAACCAAAAGCAATAGAGTTCTAACACTCTGGGGCCCCTAACTAAAACCAGTAGCTGCCTGAAGAGTAAGAAAAACTAATTCAACAACCTTTAACACTACAGCAAAACTATCAAAAATCTTGCTGTAAAATTGTAGCACAATAACACTGGAATGGTCCTTTAAACATCTTCATGTGGCAGGATTGTGCAACAGTCTCACAGTTCTTGACTGATTCTGCGCTCTGACTTCCTCAGGGAAATATGCTAGCTCGTGCCCCAGCAGCATGGTCTACTCCTACAACATCACGTCCAGCGGTCGCACCTGCCGCTGCATCAGCACCACAGACCCCAGCTGTCACTTCTCTTTCCCGCCAATTGACGGCTGTATCTGTACAGAGGGAACCTATCTGGATGACACTGGGAAGTGTGTCCCATCTCAGGCTTGTCCTTGTTATCACAAAGGCTCAGTGGTGCCTCCCGGACAGGTCGTCAACAAGGATGGGGTCATGTGGTAGGACATTTTTTTATTGTGTTATGTATATGGAATTTGTTAGGTTTAAATGTTTCACCTCATATCTTATTTTTAAAGCCCCAATCCATAATGTTGTAATGAAGTAGGTCTATTATTAATATATAGAAAATGAAGAGTTTGACTCATACATTAAAAGGCATTTTGTGTGTTTCTAAACCGATCATAATTGCAATTACTGACTCGTTGTAGTCCCTTGGTGCGTTTCCATGCAGTTTAAAAATCCAATTATATTTGGGTTAAGGCAATACCCTGGTTTCTCAAAAGCCATGTGAACACCTTACCCAGCCAAAATCTGAGTTTCCATAACCTGGTTAACAGACCTAGCTCCTTTGGTAACTAGGGTATTTGTGTCTGTATTAAGTGTCTAAAACCACTGAGGACTTTGCCATGGCAAGTACTATCAAGAAGACCCATTTCTGGAGGGACGAAGAGACGTTACATTTTTTACACTTCATTTAGCTGTTGCTTTCATCCAAAGCGACTTCCATTCACCCACTGATGATGCAGCATAGGGATGATTCAAGGTTCAATGTCTTGCCCAAGGGCACTCTGATCTTACGATTGGTAGACGACTGCTCTATCACCTGAGCCACAGCCACACCGAGACCCGGTCAACCGGAAGATTTACTGGCGTTATACTATCATTATTCCCCACTCATGTATACGGGGAGAACTGGCATAACCCGTTTATCCACTAAACCAGCTTCCTGCTGTGCATGTAAACACACTGACTGTTATCAAAGACCTGCCAATCAATTTAAGAGTGACCCGCAGGCTTTGACTCTTCCACTCCTTTTGTTCACAGTTGGAATAAGGGCCTATAGAAAAAATAGTGAATATTTGTTATTTGACCTATTTGTGATGTACTGAAAGTTTCCTGCAAGGTTTTATATGTATGCATATTAACCATTTTTTTTTATATTTCTCCACTAGCACCTGTAAGGAGGGCAAACTCAGCTGCATTGGAGAGGTTACTATACAGCCAAGTAAGTTTCATAATAGAGAATCATCTGATATATAATAGCCTAAAAGTAAGTGCTACATTACCTCATGATTGTACTTTATAAACTTAAATGGCAATACAGTTGGTATTCACCAGCTGTACTCAGTTACTGGAATATTTGTCTATGAATGTTTTGGACTAGGAAAGAGCAGGCCTTAATAGATTTGAGCTGACAGTAATCTCTATTTTAAAGCCAAATCTAGATGGACAGCCTTGGACCGTAGTTGGCTGCTCGCATAGCTAAAATAATTGGCTGCGTCATTTTAACAAATTTTATATTTGAAAATGCAATCTGGGATTTTGTCTCTGAGAGTGAGATGTTTACAGTAAAAGGATAATGAGTTCCTGTATGTGTGTTAAGTACAGAGCTGGAGTCAGGACGTGGTTAAAAACTGGAGGCAGGAGGAAACGCTAGCTTTGCTGGTTTAATGCACCTACCAACACCTTTAAAGCTCATTTGTTAAATCTGTACAAAAGACTAATTTGTGCTGCACACAGTTACTGTGCCCAGCTGTTCCAACACGTAGCTGCCTCTAAAACCTTCAACGGTTATTTTTACGTTTCTGTACTGGTCAAACAAACAGATACAACGGGAGCTTTAGATGTGTTGGCGTCAGCTCAGTATTTACTGTAACACGCAGACAAAATTGATGAAAATACAATAAAACTACAATAATACAAAAGTCCTGAGGAAATTGATCTGCAGGACAAACACTTGAATTTACCGATTTGTATCTTAGAGACTTGGCACAGAATAAAATACTACTACACGTTCTACCATTTGTTCTGCTTTCTTTACTGGAAGCACTTTCTGTTACAAGGGGAGCTCATTTGAAGTAACCTGTAGGGATCAGTACCCTCTTAGAACAGGAGACAGCATTGCACGGGGACATTAAATCAAGGTGAATACCAGTTCAAACTAATGTGTTCCTTTTAAAAAGGTTTTGGTATTCTGGGGTGAAATTTTGTAAAGAATAAAAACGATTAGCCCTAGAAATGTTTTACTAACATTCAATCACATCAAATAGGCTTATGCTTTAGTTTTACATTAGACAATCAGTTTTTTTCGCATGCTTCTGTCTTTAGCCTCCAAAAGCTGTGGTGTTTTTTGCTGCCAGGGGGTATGTTTACCTCACTTTACGGCAAATATGCTCCTCTGAAGGCTTTGAATATTCCTCTGGTATCCCAGAAATAAAAAAGGAATTGAGAAATTGACGGAACAAAAACAAAAGAGCTGCTGACTCTCATGCATCATCGTGATTCTCAGGCTGTGTATGTGTGTGAACAAGATTCATTTTAGAAGTACATGAAAGTAATTTCAGATATGTCTCTTTTCGGCAGCCTGTGCTCCTCCCATGGTGGCCTTCAACTGCTCTGCTAATGACCCCGTTGCAAAAGGAACTGAGTGTGAGAAGAGCTGCAACACATTAGACATGGCCTGTGTGAGTCACCTCTCGCCCAACATAAAGAAACATTTACCTATACAAATACAGATTGTAAGATTATGTCTAATTCAAATATTTGGATAACCTGAGCTCTGAGATAGGTTAAATATTTTCTCTGCTGGTGCAGAAATGAAACTTATGACTGTGGACTGTACATTTAATCTCTTCTGCAGATGGCCACAGAGTGTGTCTCCGGCTGTATGTGTTCATCTGGGACAGTGTCTGATGGTAAAGGAGGTTGCATTAAGCCAGAGGCCTGTCCTTGTGTTCACAACGGTGTCTCCTACCAGCCTGGGGAGACCACCAAGGTGGACTGCAACACCTGGTAAGTTACAGTAAACCCAAGTGGAGTGAAACGCTGTAACGGTAAAGCTAGAAATATTTGGCAGGCACTTGATTCTTTTGGTTACACCTCTATCTGTGACTGAAATGTACTACAGTAAGTACACCTAGCCATAGTCTGCACAGCAGCAGTTCATGTGGACCAAAATTTAGTTCCTTTTTCATTCACTTGAACGCAGTTTTCAAAAGCTAACACACTTATCCCATGACTTTAACCACCATTTACAGCACTTTGTTTAAATGCTAACACATTTAAACAAATTGTGTGTGTGTGTCTCGGTGAGGATTGCTCTGAGTTTTTGGCTGCACTGAGCCTGTTCTGAGGCGTGTGTGAAGAGTTGTGTTGCTGTGAATGAGTTGTGCAGGTGATGTGAACTGTGTAGCTCAGGTGACTGTTGGTAGTGCAGACTGTAGTTAGAGTTTTGCACATGTGGCTTCAGTTGGGACCACTGTTAACAAAATGTTTTTTATTATAAGCGTGATGCCATCTAATCAGTATCTGTTTACAGCACTTGTAAAGACAGGAAGTGGCACTGCACTACCAACCAGTGTGATGGAACCTGCTCCATCTATGGTGATGGACACTACATGACTTTTGATCAGAAGCGCTTCAACTTTGATGGCAACTGTGAATACATTCTCGCTCAGGTATATATGCACACATAATACTAAATAACAAATAATAAAACCAAAATCATTAACTCTTACCTTTTCCTACAAAAGGTCTGGTTTGCTGCACAAAATCAAAGGGATACCATACTCTTGGATGTTGCATGCAAGCAGGCAATAAGCATTTGAAATGTAAACATTGTTTACGTGTGTGTGTGTGTGTGTGTGTGTGTGTGTGTCAGGACTACTGTGGCAGTGCTCAGAGTAATGGAACCTTCAGAGTGCTCACTGAGAATGTTCCCTGTGGAACCACAGGAACCACCTGCTCCAAGAGCATCAAGATCTTCCTGGGGGTAAACAGTCAATATAAAATGTTTCAAAAAACAACTAAAGTTTCCTGAAATGTTGAGATGAGTGAAATTAGCAGTGCATGTATAAAATTAACCAACAATACATTTTTGTTCATTTTTTTAGAGTGCAGAACTGATTCTAGCAGAGGGAAGCTACCAGCTGCTTTCAAGTGGAAATGAAGAAACAGTTCCATTCAGTTACAGCACCATGGGCATCTACCTGGTCATTGCAGCCAACAATGGACTCATTTTCATGTGGGACAAGAAGACCACCTTGTTCATCAAGCTCAGCCCAAAATATAAGGTAACACTGGAATATGTGAAAGGAGGTGACTACAATTGTTCTGTTCAGACAACAAAAGACAATCCTTGTTTTGATATTGAAGTTGACCAACATAATGTAAGGAACTCTTCTTTTTCAGGGTCGTGTGTGTGGGCTGTGTGGCAACTATGATGACAATGCAAATAATGACTTCACCACAAGGTCCCATGCTGTGGTGGTCAACCCACTGGTGTTTGGGAACAGCTGGAAGGATTCACCGAGCTGCCCCGATGCTCACAGCCTCACCAGCCCCTGCACAGCCAACCCATACAGACAGGCGTGGGCCCAGAAACAGTGCAGCATTATCCAGAGTGACGTCTTCTCTCCCTGCCATTCCATTGTAGGTTGTTGTTGAAGTGGAGACCATGTTCAACTAATAATAGGGTCAAAAAACAAAAAAGACACTTTAAGTTAAAGAAGCAATGCCACATTGTAGAAATACTCCATCACAAGAAAATGCACTGCATTCAAAATCATTTATCATGCCCCCTTTCAGAGTGTTAAGTTATTATATATTACTGTATATCATTTGATCATTATTTGCAATGCATTAACATTTATGCAGTCTAATGTGGTGAGGAACTATTTGCATGGTTTCATCTCTGACAATATTCTCTATAATGTTAACATAGTCCTGTACTAAAATGTTGATATAGTTGATCATAGTAGAGTAATTAGTAACTGTCGGATAAATAAAGTACAAAACAAATGTTTTTGACTCTTAGATGTAAGTGCAGCAGAGCCTTTCCTGCTCTTTCATACCTGTTTAGAACTCATTAGTGTACCATCCTACACTTGTCTTAGGTGGATCCCGCTCCATACTATGAAGCATGTGTAGCTGACTCCTGTGCTTGTGACACGGGTGGAGACTGCGAGTGTTTCTGCACCGCCGTGGCCGCCTATGCTGAATCCTGTAATCAAGCTGGCGCCTGTATACGATGGAGAACCCCAAAGATTTGTCGTGAGTAACCAAGATGAAACTTATTTTTAAGATAAAGAAAGACAAGTTTAACAGGGTTGCATCAAGAAGCAAGCAAGACTATACATTGTTTTTAGCTAATCAGTACAGTACTGTAATATAAATATAAATAAAAAAGCATGATATAATAGTTAATATAATTGTACAATGTTAGTTTACTATTAATATGTCATACAAGCTTTAGTATATTCATATAATTTCATAAAAATAGTGTACTATATACCACCTGTAAAATATTAATTACAATTACACAATACAGCAGTTTAAGAATTACAGATTTATATTTTTTGGAAGCTTTGTTCCTTCATGTAAATCCTTGTGCAAGAAAAATGCTCCACATTGGTTCTTAGTCTCTCATTTTTTAATGCTAAGTACTCACTTATCAATAATCATCACCATTAGCGTCTAACGATGAGTTCAATATTTCTAAAGTTTGCTACTACACCTCAACCTTTTTTAATGTCCCACCCCATCCAGGCTGTGATTGGGTGGTTCACTGATGTTCACCAGTCTGAAAACACACTTTTTCAAAAGGGATTATCAAGATGATCATTTTCATTTAAAACTAGGGCAGTGGATACCTAAAGGTTAAAGGATTTCCATCAGACACCACAGGCCACTTTATTTTAACCAATTTCTAAGAAAGATAAAGTTGAAATTGTCAGGTTTTGTGGCTAGAACCCAGAAGCAGACAGAAACACAGTTAGACGTTTTAACACAATTTATTTCTGAATCGGAGAATATAACAGAATGGACTGGTGGGGAATCCTCTCAGGTGACAGAGCAGGTAGGGGAAGACCAAGCATACAGGGCTGGTGATAGCAGGCGGAGAGTGGCGTCAGCAGGCAGGTTCAGCGACAGCAGACAGAGTGGTTTTCCTTCAGGACATGAGAAAAACAGGATATGGGTTGGCAGGCAAAAAACAGCAGGATGCAAAAAAGATCAGAGACAGATACTGGCTGGACGTTCACCTACGTGACAAGACTAACTATCCGGCGCCGAACAGAGAGCAACCACAGCTTAAGACGCTGCGCTGATGAGCCACGGGAAACAGGTGGTTGTTTAGTGATTGCCTTCAGCTGCGCGTCATCCCGGGAGCGGCCAGTCACACGCTGCACTGTGAGAGAGGAGAAAAAGAGCGAGCAGAGGAGAGGGAGAGGAAAAGAGAGAGAGAGAAAACTCAAGGGAAGTCCTGCTTGTCACTTCCCCACTAGTGGATTTGTCACAGACATAGAAAATTATGGAGCATTGTAATGCTCGGGTTTCAGGCCAATGTGCCATGTACTCCTAGTATAAAGGTAAAAAATAAGGCTGTGAACAACCACATGTCCAAAAATCCTGAATGGATCAGAATAATCCAGTCTGGAATGTGTCTATACTAAGTGTTATTTTTTTTCCTTAGCTATCTTTTGTGATTTCTACAATCCCCCTGGTGAATGTGAATGGCACTACATGCCATGCGGATCTCCGTGTATGAAAACCTGCAGGAACCCCTCCGGCAGCTGCTCGCCACAGATGCCTCCTCTAGAAGGTACGACATGATACGTTTTCATAACTTGACCTAACCTACAATCACATTAAATTCAGATGACGCACATCAATTGTCTTTTTTACATTGGCTGTGTTAAAGTTATGTTTATTAAATTGACGTATAATATCAATAACAATGCCAGGTGATCACACAAAACTATATTAACTGGTGGAATCTATGGTTTGGCAATAATGCCAACAAGTAATAAATAAGTAATTAAATTGACGTATAATATCAATAACAATGCCAGGTGATCACACAAAATTATATTAACTGGTGGAATCTATGATTTGGCAATAATGCCAACAAGTAATAAATAACCGATGTCTTGCATTGTATAAACAGCCATTTGCTTTTTAATTAGGTTGCTATCCAAAATGTCCTCCTGCTCAGCCATACTTTGATGAGGATACAATGACATGTGTCTTAAAAGAACAATGTGGCTGCTACGATAAAGAGGGGAAACACTACAATAATAGTGACAAAGTGCCAACAACTGAAAACTGTCAAACATGGTAGGTCTACATTACATGTCCCAATCAAGGTTATTTATGGTAGGTTAAAATAAAACAAATCAAAACTGACATGTATTTCATGTTTTCTTTCTTGAAGTACATGCAGTTCAATGACTATCCAATGTCAGTATGATGCCCAAGGTATGCAAATATTTGGAGAGATTGTTGGTTGTAAAAATATATACTTATGTTAGGTTAATATGTTAACAATACATGTCCTCTTTTTACAGCCTGTACTTGCACATATAATGGAAACAAATATCCCCCTGGCAATCTAATTTATAACACAACAGATGGATATGGTAACTGCATCACAGCAGTGTGTGGAAATAATGGTACCATTGACCACAGTTCATATAGTTGCCCAGTATCCATAACGACAACACCTGTGCACATTGCAACCACTACTATAGCCAGCCAGTATACAACCACCTTTGTTTTTTCATCAACCACACCAGGTATGTGCAAGTTATTCATTTTGGAAAGTGAAGCTGTATTATGTAAGATTTACCACATAACCAACACCTATAATATGTGTGTCCACAGAGCCACACACAGTCCCAGTCACATGTAGTCCTTGTAATTGGTCGCCATGGTATGATACCAGCTTCCCAACACTGGGAACTCCAGGAGGAGACATGGAAACATACGAAAAGATTAGAGAGGAAGGGCACAAGATATGTGCTAAGCCAAGCCAGATCCAATGCAGAGCTGAGAAATTCCCTAATGTCACCATTGAAAATGTGGGACAAGTGGTGGAATGTAATCTGGCTAATGGGCTGACTTGCAGAAATGAAGACCAGTCAGGACCGCTGGCCTTGTGCTTTAACTACCAAGTCAGAGTTCTGTGTTGTGACTATAATGCATGCCCAACAGAGTCTACTCCTTCTACAACACATTCAATACCTACAACGACTAAAGATGTTACCAAAACACCGTGTCAGGAAACATTATGTTACTGGTCACAATGGATAAGTTCAGACTATCCTGAATACGGTAATGGAGGTGGGGACAACGAAACCATCAAACACATCATCCAGAAAGGATTTCATATCTGTGAGAATCCAGTGGAGGTGGAATGTCGGGCAGAGCATTACCCGCAGACTCCCCTGAATCAATTGGGACAAAAAGTGACATGTAATAACCAAGGACTCCTGTGTGAGAACAGGTTACAGTATCCGCCCATATGTTTAGATTATGAAATAAAGGTAAAGTGTTGCAAGACAGTGATCTGCAGCACATCACCGAAACCTACTATTTCTTTCACAACCATACCAACTAAACCACCTTCTACTACAACCGCCACACCCTCTACCACAACTGAAACAACAACTCACCCACCTAAAACTACTAGTACAACCAGTACACCTTCTACCACAGTTCCAACTACAACACCTTCAACTACGACATCCACTACACCTTCTACCACAACTGAAACGACAACTCAGCCACCTAAAACGACTAGTATAACCACTACACCTTCTACCACAACTGAAACAACATCTCAGCCACCTATAACTACTACTACAAACACTACACCTTCAACCACAGTTCCAACTACAACACCTTCAACTCCCTCAACTACAGTTCCAACTCCAACACCTTCAACTACGACATCCACTACACCTTCTACTACAACTGAAACAACAACAACTCAGCCATCAACAACTACTAGTACAACCACTACACCATCAACCACAACTGAAACACCAACCACTAGTCAGCCACCAACATCTTCAACTTGCCCAGGGGGACATGATATGACATGTGTGTGGTCAGAATGGATCAATCTTGGCAAGCCCACATCAGGTCCTGATGGTGGAGACAATGAATCCATCCAGAATGTAATCTCTGCTGGTTATCATATATGCTCAGCTCCTGAAGAAGTCCAGTGTAGAGCTATCCTTTACCCAGGACTTCCCATATCAGTGGTGGGACAAGATGTGATTTGCAATAAAGATGTTGGTCTCATATGCTACAACAAACAACAAGGGCTTCAGCAAGAGTGTTTTGATTACGAGATTAAATTTAAATGCTGTGGGTGTCCAACACAAACTCCTTCTCCTACAGTTCCAACATCAACACCGTCAACTCCCTCAACCACAGTTACAACTACAACTCCTTCAACTCCTTCCACTACAAGTCCAACTACAATACCTTCAACTATGACATCCACTACACCTTCTACTACAACCGAAACAACAACAACTCAGCCACCTATAACTACTACTACAACCACTACACCTTCAACCACAGTTCCAACTACACCTTCAACTCCCTCAACTACAGTTACAACTACAACACCTTCAACTCCTTCCACTACAAGTCCAACTACAACACCTTCAACTATGACATACACTACACCTTCTACCACAACCGAAACAACAACAACTCAGCCACCTATAACTACTACTACAACCACTACACCTTCAACCACAGTTCCAACTACACCTTCAACTCCCTCAACTACAGTTCCAACTCCAACACCTTCAACTACGACATCCACTACACCTTCTACTACAACTGAAACAACAACAACTCAGCCACCAACAACTACAACTTGCCCAGGGGGACATGATATGACATGTGTGTGGTCAGAATGGATCAATCTTGGCAAGCCCACATCAGGTCCTGATGGTGGAGACAATGAATCCATCCAGAATGTAATCTCTGCTGGTTATCATATATGCTCAGCTCCTGAAGAAGTCCAGTGTAGAGCTATCATTTACCCAGGACTTCCATATATCAGTGGTGGGACAAGATGTGATTTGCAATAAAGATGTTGGTCTCATATGCAACGCAACAAACAACAAGGGCTTCAGCAAGAGTGTTTTGATTACGAGATTAAATTTAAATGCTGTGGGTGTCCAACACAAACTCCTTCTCCTACAGTTCCAACATCAACACCTTCAACTCCCTCAACCACAGTTACAACTACAACACCTTCAACTCCTTCCACTACAAGTCCAACTACAACACCTTCAACTATGACATCCACTACACCTTCTACCACAACCGAAACAACAACAACTCAGCCACCTATAACTACTACTACAACCACTACACCTTCAACCACAGTTCCAACTACACCTTCAACTCCCTCAACTACAGTTCCAACTCCAACACCTTCAACTACGACATCCACTACACCTTCTACTACAACTGAAACAACAACAACTCAGCCACCAACAACTACAACTTGCCCAGGGGGACATGATATGACATGTGTGTGGTCAGAATGGATCAATCTTGGCAAGCCCACATCAGGTCCTGATGGTGGAGACAATGAATCCATCCAGAATGTAATCTCTGCTGGTTATCATATATGCTCAGCTCCTGAAGAAGTCCAGTGTAGAGCTATCCTTTACCCAGGACTTCCCATATCAGTGGTGGGACAAGATGTGATTTGCAATAAAGATGTTGGTCTCATATGCTACAACAAACAACAAGGGCTTCAGCAAGAGTGTTTTGATTACGAGATTAAATTTAAATGCTGTGGGTGTCCAACACAAACTCCTTCTCCTACAGTTCCAACATCAACACCTTCAACTCCCCCAACCACAGTTACAACTACAACACCTTCAACTCCTTCCACTACAAGTCCAACTACAACACCTTCAAATATGACATCCACTACACCCTCTACCACAACCGAAACAACAACAACTCAGCCACCTATAACTACTACTACAACCACTACACCTTCAACCACAGTTCCAACTACACCTTCAACTCCCTCAACTACAGTTCCAACTCCAACACCTTCAACTACGACATCCACTACACATTCTACTACAACTGAAACAACAACAACTCAGCCACCAACAACTACAACTTGCCCAGGGGGACATGATATGACATGTGTGTGGTCAGAATGGATCAATCTTGGCAAGCCCACATCAGGTCCTGATGGTGGAGACAATGAATCCATCCAGAATGTAATCTCTGCTGGTTATCATATATGCTCAGCTCCTGAAGAAGTCCAGTGTAGAGCTATCCTTTACCCAGGACTTCCCATATCAGTGGTGGGACAAGATGTGATTTGCAATAAAGATGTTGGTTTCATATGCTACAACAAACAACAAGGGCTTCAGCAAGAGTGTTTTGATTACGAGATTAAATTTAAATGCTGTGGGTGTCCAACACAAACTCCTTCTCCTACAGTTCCAACATCAACACCTTCAACTCCCTCAACCACAGTTACAACTACAACCCCTTCAACTCCTTCCACTACAAGTCCAACTACAACACCTTCAACTATGACATCCACTACACCTTCTACCACAACCGAAACAACAACAACTCAGCCACCTATAACTACTACTACAACCACTACACCTTCAACCACAGTTCCAACTACACCTTCAACTCCCTCAACTACAGTTCCAACTCCAACACCTTCAACTACGACATCCACTACACCTTCTACTACAACTGAAACAACAACAACTCAGCCACCAACAACTACAACTTGCCCAGGGGGACATGATATGACATGTGTGTGGTCAGAATGGATCAATCTTGGCAAGCCCACATCAGGTCCTGATGGTGGAGACAATGAATCCATCCAGAATGTAATCTCTGCTGGTTATCATATATGCTCAGCTCCTGAAGAAGTCCAGTGTAGAGCTATCCTTTACCCAGGACTTCCCATATCAGTGGTGGGACAAGATGTGATTTGCAATAAAGATGTTGGTCTCATATGCTACAACAAACAACAAGGGCTTCAGCAAGAGTGTTTTGATTACTGTAGATTAAATTTAAATACTAGTTGGTGTCCAACACAAACTCCTTCTCCTACAGTTCCAACATCAACCCTTCAACTCCCTCAACCACAGTTACAGCTACAACACCTTCAACTCCTTCCACTACAAGTCCAACTACAACAACTGCAACTATGACATCCACTACACCTTCTACTACAGCCAGAGCAACAACAACAACTCAGCCACCTATAACTACTACTACAACCACTACACCTTCAACCACAGTTCCAACTACACCTTCAACTCCCTCAACTACAGTTACAACTACAACACCTTCAACTCCTTCCACTACAAGTCCAACTACAACACCTTCAACTATGACATACACTACACCTTCTACCACAACCGAAACAACAACAACTCAGCCACCTATAACTACTACTACAACCACTACACCTTCAACCACAGTTCCAACTACACCTTCAACTCCCTCAACTACAGTTCCAACTCCAACACCATCAAATACGACATCCACTACACCTTCTACTACAACTGAAACAAAAACAACTCAGCTACCAACAACTACAACTTGCCCAGGGGGACATGATATGACATGTGTGTGGTCAGAATGGATCAATCTTGGCAAGCCCACATCAGGTCCTGATGGTGGAGACAATGGATCCATCCAGAATGTAATCTCTGCTGGTTATCATATATGCTCAGCTCCTGAAGAAGTCCAGTGTAGAGCTATCCTTTACCCAGGACTTCCCATATCAGTGGTGGGACAAGATGTGATTTGCAATAAAGATGTTGGTCTCATATGCTACAACAAACAACAAGGGCTTCAGCAAGATTGTTTTGATTACGAGATTAAATTTAAATGCTGTGGGTGTCCAACACAAACTCCTTCTCCTACAGTTCCAAAATCAACAACTTCAACTCCCGCAACTACAGTTCCAACATCCACATCTTCAACTCTCTCAACTACAGTTCCAACTACAACACCTTCAACTCCTTCCACTACAAGTCCAGCTACAACACCTTCAACTATGACATCCACTACACCTTCTACCACAACCAAAACAACAACGCAGCCACCTATAACTACTACTACAACCACTACACCTTCAACCACAGTTCCAACTACACCTTCAAGTCCCTCAACTACAGTTCCAACTCCAACACCTTCAACTACGACATCCACTACACCTTCTACTACAACTGAAACAACAACAACTCAACCACCAACAACTACAACTTGCCCAGGGGGACATGACATGACATGTGTGTGGTCAGAATGGATCAATCTTGGCAAGCCCACATCAGGTCCTGATGGTGGAGACAATGAATCCATCCAGAATGTAATCTCTGCTGGTTATCATATATGCTCAGCTCCTGAAGAAGTTCAGTGTAGAGCTATCCTTTACCCAGGACTTCCCATATCAGTGGTGGGACAAGATGTGATTTGCAATAAAGATGTTGGTCTCATATGCTACAACAAACAACAAGGGCTTCAGCAAGAGTGTTTTGATTACGAGATTAAATTTAAATGCTGTGGGTGTCCAACACAAACTCCTTCTCCTACAGTTCCAACATCAACACCTTCAACTCCCTCAACTACAGTTACAACTACAACACCTTCAACCCCTTCCACTACAAGTCCAACTACAACACCTTCAACTATGACATCCACTACACCTTCTACCACAACCGAAACAACAACTCAGCCACCTATAACTACTACTACAACGACTACACCTTCAACCACAGTTTCAACTACACCTTCAACTCCCTCAACTACAGTTCCAACTCCAACACCTTCAACTACGACATCCACTACACCTTCTACTACAACTGAAACAACAACAACTCAGCCACCAACAACTACAACTTGCCCAGGGGGACATGATATGACATGTGTGTGGTCAGAATGGATCAATCTTGGCAAGCCCACATCAGGTCCTGATGGTGGAGACAATGAATCCATCCAGAATGTAATCTCTGCTGGTTATCATATATGCTCAGCTCCTGAAGAAGTCCAGTGTAGAGCTATCCTTTACCCAGGACTTCCCATATCAGTGGTGGGACAAGATGTGATTTGCAATAAAGATGTTGGTCTCATATGCTACAACAAACAACAAGGGCTTCAGCAAGAGTGTTTTGATTACGAGATTAAATTTAAATGCTGTGGGTGTCCAACACAAACTCCTTCTCCTACAGTTCCAACATCAACACCTTCAACTCCCTCAACTACAGTTACAACTACAACACCTTCAACTCCTTCCACTACAAGTCCAACTACAACACCTTCAACTATGACATCCACCACACCTTCTACCACAACCAAAACAACAACAACTCAGCCACCTATAACTACTACTACATCCACTACACCTTCTACTACAACTGAAACAACAACAACTCAGCCACCAACAACTACTAGTACAACCACTACACCATCAACCACAACTGAAACACCAACCACTAGTCAGCCACCAACATCTACAACTTGCCCAGGGGGACATGATATGACATGTGTGTGGTCAGAATGGATCAATCTTGGCAAGCCCACATCAGGTCCTGATGGTGGAGACAATGAATCCATCCAGAATGTAATCTATGCTGGTTATCATATATGCTCAGCTCCTGAAGAAGTCCAGTGTAGAGCTATCCTTTACCCAGGACTTCCCATATCAGTGGTGGGACAAGATGTGATTTGCAATAAAGATGTTGGTCTCATATGCTACAACAAACAACAAGGGCTTCAGCAAGAGTGTTTTGATTACGAGATTAAATTTAAATGCTGTGGGTGTCCAACACAAACTCCTCCTACAGTTCCAACTACAACAGCTTCAACTCCGACATCCACTACACCTTCTACCATAACTGAAACAACATCTCAGCCACCTACAACTACCAGTACAACCACTACAACTTCTACCACAACTGATTTATCTATAGTCACAGGAAAAACCTCTCAACCAATGACTGCGCCATCTACTGCAGCTCAAATTTGCCATTGCCTTCATAATGGTACCCTGTTCCCCCCTGGTAAGTTCTGCTTTATAAAGACACACACTTTTTAATACAATCATATAGGGCAATTGTGCATCGTTGAGAAGCTCAGATTGTTATTGTTATTAGTGTTGTTGTTTAGGAGTAAGATCATTTTTGTTGAATCCAAAAAAGCTCAAAAATCACTCTTGCCGAACGCAGGTAAAAATGATTGTTTATTTAAATTCTTGTATTTGAATAAACAATACTTTTAACGTTTAAAGAGCCAACATATTTTCTCAAGTTAATGGGTAAATTATGTGTTTTCAACCAAATTGACCGATTGTTGGAACAGTGGAAAGACGAACTAGGGTTTATAATTTATTTTGTTTTTGTCGACTTTGAATGAAGTGTGTGTTACGATGATAAAATTATTATTTATTTAAATATAGTCTGGTGAGTTTGATAGCAATTCCGGCGATTTTTTAAAGTTGAACAAAAAAGATTTTACTAAGGTGGACCTCTGTAGTAATCTTTTCCATAATGTCGGCAGACACTTAGAACAATAATCTGAGAATGTCAGTGGTAAAACAAGCACATTTAGTGAACATAAATTGAAGATGTGCAATTTCCCAATAAATTACATTTTAGCTTTTTTTCAATGCTGCTGACTGCAGCGGTCTTGCTTAGTGCTGGACCAATTTCATATATTCTTGTTCCCATCAGTAGGAAAAAGGTTACCCTAAATGGCACAAAACAGCTCTTAAGCCCCTCTGTTTTAAACTCTGGCTCTGTGTTCCCACAGAGGTCAGCACTGTCAAGACAAGTTAAGCTGAGCTTAGTTTCCAAAGCATCAGCATCTTTGGAATGGCCTTGTAGAGAGAGTGTACAGCTGCTCCTTCATTTGTCAAAGAGACACCTGAAATTATTGATTGATTGATTGATTGATTGACAGACTTTTTGATCTATGGGATGGGCAGTATATAGTGCATACATGCTATATATGATAGCCTTTGTAATACAGTATATCATATGTGATATGTGACAGACCCCTTTTCAACAATCTCCCTGTGCCTCATTTTCAGACTCCATAGTCTACAATATAGCGGACCATGATGGCTACTGTTATATAGGGTACTGCAATGAAAGTTGTCATATAGTACTCAAAGACCACCGTCCGTGTAATAATATGGGGAAAGAGTGTCCTTTAAAACCTCCAAGAAAGGTACTTCTTTTTTTCTATTGCATAATTGTTTAACTTTATTTGTACACGCAATTGTTAAGCAGTAGAGTACTGCTTAATCCTTAAAATGTTATCATTAAATGCCAACGATTTAGTATGACTAATACATATCGTATTTTGACAATACCAGCCCTCTCTGTTTTTATTAATTTCGATCTATGATTGTCCCCATAGGATGGTGAAATTTGGAAGGAGAGTAACTGTATTGTAGGAACATGTGATAATGGCAAGGTGACCTATAACCATACACAGTGTCCAACTCCAAAGCCTGTAGTATGTGCAAATAACTTCCCTGCTATTGAAGTGCTGGATGATGACGGATGCTGCTTCCACTATGAATGCCAATGTAAGTAAGACCCTCTAAAATTATGCTTGGTTGCAAAAAACCCAAGGTTAAACAATGTGAAAGCATTTTACCTGTTTTTTTTTTTTATATTTTACTTATATTTGATTTAACACTGGATTGTATGTCTTAGATGATACCCAGATTACTTGAAATGTATTTTTAAAAATACACGTTTTGTTTTAAGGTATCTGCTATGGTTGGGGAGACCCCCATTATGTCACCTTCGATGGAACCTACTATGGTTTTCAAGGCAACTGTTCCTACTGGCTGATGAAGGAGATAGTGCCCAAATACAACTTCAGTGTTATGATCGATAACTACTACTGTGGTTCTGCTGATGGCTTGGCCTGTCCTCAGTCCATCACTGTCTTCTACAAAAACTACACAATCTTTATAATGCAGAAGGAGGTCAATGGCATTTACACAAATCAGGTAATTACATGCCACTATTATCTTTCTCCGTTTTTAATTCAAACTCAAACGTTTAATTATCCTCGCAGCAACTGCCTTTTTTGTGCAAATGCAACCACTGGTTTGAACCCCATACCTGACAACCCAACTCATCAAAGTGACGACCATTTGACCAAGCCTCGGTTTTTGACAGTTGGGCGTGAGACTGTGTTGTACCTAACCTGATTCTTATTTGTAAAATGTGTCCAAAGAAGGGCTTACTGTGGGTGGATTGAACCTTACAAAGACTTGCGTCAAGGGTTATTTCTGACATTTATATCATAATGCTTTTTGTTTTAGACCACTGTGAATGGCAAGCATGTGAGTCCTGCATACCAAAATGGTGACTTCCGTATAACCTCCACCGGTATAGAGACTGTGCTTGTCATCCCTGAAATCCATGCCAAGATCACCTTCTCAGGGCTCATATTCAGTATCTACCTGCCCTATAGTAAATTTGCCGGCAACACCGAGGGACAGTGTGGTGAGTCCTGCAGTAGAAATGAATAGTATCTTACTCAATGTAGAGTTTGGACAGCAGTTGATAAATGACATGTTTATGTATAGAAGTTAAATATTTTTGATCCTTACAACAGATATAACTTATTGCACCTATTTAACACATTCTGCAATCAATATGATTCATAATGCTGTGGGTTTCTTTAGGCACATGTGACAACAACCGGACAGATGACTGCATGTTGCCAAGTGGCAAAATTGATCCTTCATGTCCTAATATGGCACTCGGGTGGCATGCTAACGACAGTTACTGTGAACATATTAACCCCACACCTACGCCTACGACTACGCCTAAGCCTAGCACCTGCGATACAACCATCTGTGAGATCATTAAGAGCAGGTAGGAGGAAAAGTGCCAAACACTTCAGAAATTGCACTAGTCATCTGTAACATCAGATTCAAACATCAGTTAGTTTGAATAATACATCTCTGCTGCGGATTTAAGAATTTACAAATTCTTCAAATCACATGTTCTTTGTATTTAATATTTTTATTTGACCAATAGTAAGGGAGTGTTTTATAAACAGTCTGTATGAGCAGTGGACATTTACTTGACTACTTTAACTTTGAACACAGTTCAAATCTGAATTAATACTGTCCAATTAACATGAAGCTCACATCAGAACAAGGAGCCCATTAAGTGTTAACCTACGTTTTATTTATCACTGCACATGAATAATATCCCCTCTTTGGGGATAAAGGTTGGGTTAAAAATGTATGAAAAAACTTACGGGCGCCAAAGGGGGGTCGAGGCCTAATATTATAGGGGCACTGGTCAGCTTTGCCCCCCCCAACCGTCACTGCTTTTATCCATGCAAACTGAAAAATATCCAGCTAAAAGCCTAACATACGTGAGAAAATAGAAATAAAAAAGGAAGTTCAAGCTTATCTTGTCATGCCAGACAGTAAAGTAGAATAGCAGAATTGTCAGGTATACGGAAATTCACTGGAGAGAAGTTGGGCTGGCATCAATTAAATTAAATTAAATTTTATTTATAGTATCAAATCATAACACGAGTTATCTCGAGACACTTTACAGATAGAGTAGGTCTAGACCACACTCTATAATTTACAAAGCCCCAACAATTAAAATAAGTCCCTCAAGAGCAAGCAGTGCGACAGTGGCGAGAAAAACTCGCTCTTGGGAAGAAACCTGGGACAGACCCAGACTCTTGGTAGATGAACAGTGGCAGTAATAGTCACATGAATAATGGAACAGTGACTTCAAATGGTAGTCGTAGTAGTTCATGTCATATCAGGGCGCTGCAGGATGTAGCGTGGCCCAGCAGAGCATGGATGGACGTAGCAGGAAGCAGCAGGGTTCAGCAGGACGCAGCATGACATTGCAGGGAACCGCAGAGCTTAGCAGCCTGTAGGAGAACAGAAAACAATCTTCTTTCATATCAGTCCTTTACAGCTCACTTATGTTCTCCAAATATCATGCAAGTATTGTGGCTCTTTCTATCACCTTCATGTCATGCCTGAATATGCTATAGCATAAATTAAGACAGCTGTCCAAATGACAAAAGGTTATTACTTTAGCAGATTAATGAAGCCATCCGTGTAACGGATTCCATCTTTGAAATAAAGCCTTTTAGACAAATTACATACCTGACAAGCAATACTGGTTTAATGACTTCTTGATAATGTGTAATGATGCATTCAGTTTGTCCATACTGACTATAAATCCAATTTTCCCCAGTGTGTTTGAAGCTTGCCACAAGGTTATTGACTACACTCCATTTGTTGTGGCCTGTGAGTTTGACATTTGCCACATGCACATAAATCACGTTGGCTGCACCAGCTTACAAACCTATGCTGATGCCTGTGCTGAGTCTGGACTGTGTATTGACTGGAGAAGTGCCACCGACGGACTCTGTGGTATGCAACCTGAATATGTCATGTTATAGTCAAGCACTACTACTATTACCTTTAATAACAACATTACAGCAATGACCTTAACTAAATTATAATGTGTTTTCTCTTTTCATCTCTTAATAGAATATACATGTCCAAGTCCCAAAGTCTATCGGGGGTGTGGCCCTCAGGTGGAGCCTACCTGTGATTCCTGGTACAGCAATTTACCAACACATTGTTGTTGCTCATCACACTCTATTGATTTTCATTCATTTATGATTTGACCAGATACAACCTTGACACAATATGCGGTTGTTCCTTCAGGTACAACCAGAAATTCATCTATACGGTCAATGAGTTCAGTGCCATGACAAATGTGAAGCTGGAGGGTTGCTTCTGCCCAGATGACCACTTCCTCCTCTCTTCCAGCTCTAATGAATGTGTGCCCACCTGTGGTAAGAGCAGATGGCACTACTATATGGCAACAGCTATGGAAGCTATGGACAAGAATGTGCTGCACTTTTTAATGGCCTTTTGTGAATAAGTAAAAATCCTATTTGTTATTTTATCATCAAACTCACTTTGACCTTAATGTTTTACCATAACTTTGCCATAATGTAGCTGACTGTAGAATGATTAAAGAAACATTCCAAAATGTCATGATTTAATTCACTGTACAGAACTACCAACTTTTTCTGATGGTCTGCACATGATACAAGTTTCAGCTTCACTTGTTGAGTCTCTTTTTGTCTACATCTAAAAACAAAACGTTGTTTGTTTGACTTTGTTAATATTTTTCTCCAAATAGAAATTTGTCGGCTGTCAAATGGAAGTTGGACACAGGTAAATGATTTGTTTACAATGCCAGTCCCTTTTTATTAACCTTTGGAAAGGCCCGAATAGCTTATCATGCCATAACTCTGCAATAAACATTGTGTCCTCAGGACAATTCAAAGTGGACAGAAAACTGTAATGAGTGTATATGTGAGGAGGACACACTGCAGGTCAGCTGCCATCCCGTGTCCTGTCCACCACAGCCCCCCCCCAGCTGTGACGAAGAGGGTCAGGTCAAGGTCACTGAAACGGTTGGCTGCTGTCAAAAGGAGAAGTGTGGTAAGTCACCAAGAAGGTGAATCGTAATGGATGACCAACAATTACCACGTGTTCTTTTCTTGCTTGTTCTGAAAACCAAGATTTTTTAAGGACTTGCTTCCCAGTGAAAGAGCTCCTTTATTGTTATTTATATAATAAATGTTTACATAATGATATTTGCTGGCATGAACATCCCGTCCTTCATTCATCCACCTGTGTCTCTGGACAGGTTGTGATGGGTCGCATTGCTCTGGTCTTGTGCCATCCTGTCCTCTTGGTTTTATCCTAAACCAAACTAAGGGAGTCTGCTGTTGGAAATACTCCTGCGGTGAGTGTGCTATGCTTGTGCATACTGGAACTGCATTGCCAGGTTTCATTTTTACCATAGTGATTGTTGCATCACATTTAAAATGCATTTATTGATTGGTTTCCTTAACAGTGCCTAAAAAGGATGTGTGTGTTTTCAACAACAATGAATACCAGGTGAGATCTCACATCTTACTACCACCCTCATGTGAAACTGACGTGAATTGACTACAGCATAAAATAATACATGAGGGCTTTGTTTAACACAGATTGTAGGATTGTGTAATTTTTATGTATCGCTGTGTGTACTTCGTCTACAGCATTACCACCAATCGGTCCCAAAACATCCCAGTTAGACAGTAAAAGCCGTAAACATATTCTTTGTAAATCTTTACAATCATTCCGCAGGCTTGCCTTGTTGCATGATCCAAGCTCCAAGTGTGTTGTCGTTTCTCAAAGTGAAGTGAGTTTGAGAACGGCAACACATAGAGTGGAATGTGAGGGACATCCGGATGTCAAGCAATTATCCTGCAAATGTACTTCTGTTGATCCAGACTAATTCTGAACATACACTCAGTGACCACTTTAGTAAAACCTAATGCAATCCAATACAACAGCTTAGCCATGAATTCGCCCTTTACAAAAGTAGTTCACTCTCAGAGGTATTAATATATAGCTATATGTTTATTATTGAGGTTTACAATACAATTCAATTCAATTTTATTTATAGTATCAAATCATAACACGAGTTATCTCGAGACACTTTACAGATAGAGTAGGTCTAGACCACACTCTATAATTTACAAAGCCCCAACAATTACAGTAATTCCCTCAAGAGCAAGCAGTGCGACAGTGGCGAGGAAAAACTCCCTCTTGGGAAGAAACCTGGGACAGATCCAGGCTCTTGGTAGGCGGTGTCTGACGGGCCGGTTGGGGATATGATGAACAGTTGCAATAATAGTCAAATGAATAATGGAACAGTGACTTCAAATGGTAGTCGTAGTAGTTCATGAGAATGCATGAGAATGTGTATCAGTGCTGACCTTCTCGCCTTGTACGTCTAGGTTGGAGACCTGGTGCCCATGAAGCCATGTGAGAAATGCAGTTGTAGTAACAAGGCCAATGCCAGCAGCCCCCTGAACATTATAGACTGTGAGCCTATACTCTGTGACACCAACTGCCCTGTGGTAGGTTCTCTCTCTCTCTCTCTTTCCCTCCCCTCACTTTCATTTTTAAGTTCATTCTAAATATGTTCTTTATGGCTCTACTGATGAGCACATTCATTTGCCACATGCTCTTCCAAACAACATTTTCAACATTTAAAGATAGCATGAGTATCATTTGAATTTTTCTAGCTGGCATTAATGCCCATAAAAACTGACCAGATTTACCGTTATTAGAATGGAAATTAAGCAAAATTATAAAAGAGCACAAAACAGATTCGGACAGGGATTATTATACAAGTTGTGAGTGAGTTTAACTGTCAGATAGGGGAGTGTGCTGCTGAAATCTGTTTGTGAGCACCTTCCTATATTCTACAGAGCTGAGTATAAGTATAAGTCATCTATTGGAAAAAGTCAAGTCAGATTCATACTGAACATGGTTCAGTTCACCATCTCAAAAGTCTCCCTTCTGAGACATTTTGTGTTCTGTGTTTGCCTCAGCTTTAGTTTTGCCTCTTTACTGCAACTGGAAATAACTAACAGAAGTAATGAAAATATAAGTCATTCTGTAAACCCGACAGAATACTAATATCAACCCTGAATCCAAATTCTGACATCCTGTTAATTTAAAAACAATCCAGGTGTTGTGCTGGTTTTACATTTTGATGTGCATTGTTTGTATGCTGAGTTTGTCTTTGTGTCTCTGTTCAGGGTTATGAGTACCAGATCAGTGCTAACCAGTGCTGTGGGACATGTGTCCAAACAAGCTGCATTGTCGTGCTGTTGAATACAACATACGCATTAAAGGTTGGTCCAAGTGTGTGTGCATGCAGAGTGTGTTTTAGGTGAGAGAGAATGGAAGACATTTGATTTGATTTGATATATATATAATTTATATTAAGCTTACTTAGGTCTGCAACATCTCATCTTTCTTTTAAAGATAATGATGCTATCAGATCACATTGCGTTCATTTGTTGTTACGTTTCGGCTATTTCAGCGTAACATGACATATGAAGCCCACGAGGAATGTGCGCAGAATTCCAGCGACACCTCTGCCGATTTTAAAACGAATTGGAAGAAAACAAATCTTAACACATAAACATGTAAACACAACACATTTTGAGAACAACATACCAGATGATAGGACAACAGGGAGACAAAAATGGCTCAGAGTCAAATACTATAAAAGCCAGCACAAGAACAGTCTACAAATGACGACATGGAGATGATAGTGACTCTGATCCAGCCTTGTCTGCAAGACTGTGTTTAAAAATTCTGTTGTGTTATTATTTAGCCTGGCTCCATTTGGACTCCCGCTGGGAACCCCTGTGTGAAGTTTGAGTGTGTGAAGATCGCTAATCAGTTCATCACCATAGAAGCCAAGACAACCTGTCCCCTCTACGACCCTAATGAATGCATACCGGTGAGTGCACACACGCACACACACACACACACACACACACACACACACACACACACACACACACACACACACACACACACACACACACACACACACAGGCACACACACACACACACAGACAACACACACACACACACACAGATAATTTGAGGTTGGAATCTAATACATCATTGATGACGTGATTTTGGTGTAAATGTTTTGTCTCCTGCAGGGAACAGAGACCATAGCTCCAGACGGATGCTGCCATGTCTGTATGTATTGCTTCCTGCATATCATTTACACTCCTCCTCCACACTCTCCTCTTACTCTAGCACACAAAGCCACATGATGTCCATCAGAGATTCTAAGATGTCAAGCTAAATGAGCAGGACTTAGTAAGCAGCTCTTACTAAGTCATATACAACCCATTTATGGGCCTTATACAAAATTATTACCAAATTTCTCATGGTTATCTAGATTAGAGTACATTCAAGACATCACTGGTTTATTGAGCCTCTTCATATATTCAGCAATTTGTTTGTGTTTTATTGGTATAGATCTAGTGCAGTAGTTCATTGCAGTTAAATTAGTTTTACTTCTCAAAACAAACACAAAACCGCAGAAAGTAAACAATTATGGTTTCCACCCTAGAAGACCAAGTGTAGTTGTGTTTGCTCCGTAGTCTTAATTTTTGTCCCCAGATGCTATGATCTGTTAATCGGGTCAAAATAGATTATTAGTATTCCCTCTCAACATGTTTCTCTTGCCTGCGTCAGGTATTCCGAAGGGTGAGCCATGTGGTGTGTCCACCACACCTGTGTACCTGGAGAGCCAGGGCTGCCATGCCAAAGACCTGGTCAATGTCACATCCTGTAGTGGAGCATGTGGCACCTTCACCTTGTGAGTCCCCCTCCTGCCATTTGCCTTATCATTACTGTCATGGAAAATTCCATGACATGCCAAATAAATGTTTCTGTTGTACTTTCTATCACATTCAAAGAGGTGTTTACATTATGTAATTTGCAGGAATTTTAAGAGATCATCAGGTCATAATCTGTGCAGCAGAGACCTGAGATATCATGACTTTTAGGATCCAAGGATTTTCTATGGTCATTGTACAATATAATGTTGTTTGCTCAGTTCTATATACATGTTATTTAAAGGGTTTATATCATATAATGATCACATTGAGGAGCTTTCTAAACGTTTCAGCTCTGTAGTCTTAAATATAAATTTTCTGGAAGTTAATTACATTTTTCCCCAATTTAATTGCTTGCTCTTTTCCCTTTCTGCTCACCTTCCTTTCTATCTTCTCTCAGTTATTCTACCAAAACAAGATCCTTGCAGCACACCTGCTCCTGCTGCCAGGAGCTGGCTACATCTGAGCGCCAGGTCCAGCTCTCCTGCCCTGACAACACAAAGCTCACTTACACCTACACCCACATCGACACCTGCGGGTGCCTCAAGACAGAGTGTTCTGGGCCTGGCCACAGGGAATTGGCAACCACTCCCCCTAGCGTCAAGTCACGTCGACGCAGGAGATAAGGCAAAAACCAGGACAAGCATATGCGTTTGCCACTTATATAATTAGCATTCATTTATAGGACTGTAAATTAAGTTATATTTGAATCAACATATATAGTTCCTCTATTTATGTCTCATGTATCAGTGTACTTAGTTTAAGCGTGATAAGATTGGAAACCCACAAAGATCTCATCAATAAAGATTATACTGCAGCTGCAATACTGTCTTTGTTTTTCTTATTGGGAGCTTTGGAGCACCAGAATGAAGCCACAAGGCTCCATTCTAGGGCCTCTTCTGTTTAACATTGTCATGCTACCACTGGCTCAGATTATAGAAAGTAACAAAATAAGTTACTATCGTTATGCAGATGCCACACATTTTCAAAACCATATTAACAGGGGACTATGGTCTAATACAAAACAAATTTTGAGCATTGAACAAATCAATGATTGGATGTTCCAGAACTTTCTCAAATTAAACAAAGATAAAACTGAGGTAGTTGTTTCTGCAGCCAAAGAGGAATGATTAAAAGTCACAGACAAAATATTATGCTTCATAGCAATCTAACAAACATCACTTTTAAAGTGGACATATTGTGCTTTTCCTTATTTTCTGTCATATCTACAATGTTATAATGTCATAATTTCCAAATGTTCTGAACGCTCCGGTTTCAAGAGTTTTGTCTACTCTCGGCTAAGTGATACGCAACTCCAAGCCTGCCTTCTCCGGCCTTCTATGATTGGTCATCTGCTCCAGCCAGGGCAGGATGACTTTTTTTTCAAGCTATTGCGGTGTTAACATTTTCGCATGTGGCAACATGCTAACGGCAGTAAAAGATGTCATCTTGGCTGCCAATGTTGTTAACTTCTCCCCAATTCGGGTCACATTACTCCTGAAACATTTTCAGTTGTGCCCTGTATCCAGCCGCGCGGAACATAATTTGACCAGGCGGGGCTGCTTTATGTGACCAGCTTATAGGGCCATGGTGACCAGATGTCGCCGTTTTTGGGGGCCTGTGTTAATAACACATAACTTTGCTATTTTGAGTAAAGTGTCAGAAAAAAACCTGGGTAACAGAGTGGACTTCTCAATCGCGTCATTCTTCTTTTTTTATACAGTCTATGGCTGTGTCTCAAACCGCACACTTCTGTCAGTATACTGCTAATGTGCACTGACCACTTACTGCCGTAGTGCCCACTTTGGATGGTTAGTGTTGTCCCAAATGGAGCACTTATGTTAAAACACTTACCGGAAATGACGAGCAGTCGGCTCGCCCCACCACCTTATGCTCTGTTGTGAAATCCGGGAGAAGACAGACCCATATGACACGTTTGTCCAATCAGCTGCCGGTCGACGTCCCTGGTCCCTCCCCTTTCCTCTGCATAGTCAAGATGGCGCCCATTTAGTGCACGTAGTGTTCATCGTTCCACACTGAACTTTTTGACCATTTTTAGGGCACCATCCGGGTACTTTCAGCGCACTGACTTTTTGCGTTATCTACACTATACGTGAGAACACTTCACTGTCCCGTTTAACTGTAGGAATTCTGCTTTTTGCTGCTCTCCAGGGTTTGGTAAAATTGTAGGCCTACTTTAGTGCAGCTTTTATAAACATCTTAGTCTTTCCATTTTCTTTAGTACCGCATCCAATATTAGAGCTACATATGGTTTAACATTAGTCACTTTTTTATAAAATGTAAGTTTTTAGGCTGCAGCCCCTAAAGCCCCGAACTTACAGCGCTGTTGTCTGTATTTACAGTTCTTGACAGTAGAAAGTGCTGCTTCGTTCCATTACAATCTAACATTAGCATACTGCTAAATATGAAGTCGCTACATGCTAACGCCATATAGCTGTAATCTTTGCGGCCAATGCTGGTCATTTCTCCCCAATTTTGGGTCGCATCACTGCTGGGACATGTTTGGTTGGGTAGTATATGGTTAAGAAGCCTTTATTTGTTATTTTTCACAGTACAAAGTCCTGCTATATACTCCACTGTAGTAGCTCCAGCTGCTATTAGGAGAGCTGGAGTGCTATGTGACAATTTGTCTTTATCTGTTTTATGTTTTCTTTATTTGGTCATGGGATGCCAGCCTGGTTTCTCTCCTGACATCTAAGATAGTCTTAGACTACGTTCAGACTGCAGACAAAAGTGGCCAAATGACCAGGTCAGACTTCTTCAGAAGTAGTGTGAACACTCAAATCTTGCCCAGATCTGATTTGTTCAAATCAGAGTTAGACCACTTCCATATGTGGTCCTGAATCAGACCCAGGTCGGATTTGATGCGACTTTTGTCACAATTATGCGCTGGCGGGAGTTAGCCCTAGACACAGACAGTAAAATGAAAAACTTGACTAGGCCTACAACAGCCAGTCAACTGACGCAGAATAATCATGAATTCACAAAATGTAAAGAGGAAAAAATGCGTTCTGTTATTTATCATTTCAAGCATTTAGAGCAAAAACCCAGCCCCCTGTATTTACATCTCTATTCACATGCCGGGATTCTGTACAGCGATGCCCGAGCTCCACACACACAGCTGAGCCGAGATGTGCGTGCGTTAAAAGACGCAGCACCTGACTGGGAACAATACAGAGAGGATTACCAACAGCCGCTGGAGCAGATGAACTCACGCTAGTCTCTTTTCTGTAAATAGGCTACAATTAAACCTTCGTGAGTAGAAAGTCAATAATTATCAATGCACTCACCTGTGTGAGCACTCACCTGTGTAGACCGGCATAAACATGTAGAAAGCGATATTTCAATCTGCTCAGTCCACCGTGCTGTTTTACACAAACACAGCTGTCGGTTTGTAGTCTAACTGTATATCTTGGTTTGCTGGGAATCTGGAAATTTTGACAAATTCTTGTGAACCTCACTGCTGGCTGAACAAACCAAACTCTCCGCTAGAGCAGTAAATCTATGGAGGTATTATAAGACCAAAACAGATACATGTGGTTACTTAATATGCACGTGAAGGACACGATCGTTATGTTGGAGTTCTTCATTCTTGATGATGATGATGCTGGTTGTATTATTTTGCAACAACATCGTTTCATTGCAAATGAGGCATACATGACGAGTGCATAGCCTGCTTATCAGTCCATTCATCATTAAAGCTGGGCTTTTGGCTTTTCCACTCAACTTTTCGCTTCAGCGTCTTTGACAGTGACATGTTTACCTGACAACAGCCGTTTCTTTCTGCAAGCATTTTCCACCAATCAGGACGCTGCATACTACAATAATGTTTCCATAATCACAGACTTTAACCATCACTCCTCAGTGAACTGCCTCTTAGTCTGAGATCTTTTTCTAGTTAAAGAGCTAGTTATCATTATGGAGTTTCCATGTTTTTTAGGAGTTTGCTCACACTAATACATGTAAAAAAAAAAAAAATATATATATATATATATATATATATATATATATATATATATATATATATATATATATATATATCTATATCTATATATATATAGCATTAATTCAGTAAGAAAGGGAAAATTTTGAACAAGAATAGGCGTATTAGGTATAAATTCATTTTATTTTCTTTATTTGAAAGTTCGGCCCCCAGAGTGTCTGCTTAGAAAAATTCTGGCCCTTGAAAAAATTTAGTTGATGATCCCTGGCCTACAAAATGGAGAACAGTGATGGAGCAAGTCAATGGAGGGAGGTGTTGGACCTAATTAGTGTAATTTGGTCTAATTCTTCTTCTCCTCAGCACCTGCTCATTAATGTTACGGCTGCCATTACACAGACATTTTGAAATAAAAGAAAATGCTGATTTCCTCCATAACTTCCCTACATTTAGTGCAACAGCGTGCTGCGTCTGATGTCATTGTTCTTTTGTGTATGCGGGTCTGTTCGAAACCGCAAACAGTTCACACTGGAATCTGATATAGGCCACATTTTAAAAGGTCATGTGAACAGCCAAACAAAAAAATTGGATCTGAGCAAAAAATCTGAATTAAGCATTAAGACTTGTGGTGTGAACGTAGCCTTATGGTGTTTTTCCACTACATGGTACCTGTTCGACTCACCTCGACTCTACTCGCCTTTTTTGGTTTTCCATTACGAAAAAAAGTCCCTGGTACCTGCAATCAGGTACTTTTCGTAGTACCACCTCAGTTGAAGTTCCAAGCGAGCCGAGCCGATACCAAAAGGTGACGTGAAAACCTACAGACTAGAGAGAATCGTCACAAATCACTGCGTCATCATTGCTAGCGACAGAACAAACCCGCTATTTTAAAATAGTTTAGCCAGCTGTGGGTTTTTTTGCTGCCTGCAGCTTCTTTTGAAACAAAATGTGTCACACCTACGTTCTGTGTGTGTGTGTCGCGTTAGGTCATGGCAGTTCTCTGCGGCGGCGCTATGACGACCAGCCACGCTCACTTCACGCATGAGGCGGTACTAAATCTGCAATGGAAAATGGAGGACGGGGCACCGCGGTCGAGTTGAGCCGAGCTGAGTAGAGCTGGTACTAACTAGGGGAGTTGCGGTTCATGAAAAAACATCCGAACCGCTCGGTTCGCTAGTCTCGGTTCGTCAGTCCACTGTTAATGGTCACTAACCACTTACCGCTCCTAAAGTGGCGTGGCGTGCTGCTGCTGCAGGTCACGTCACATGCAGAAATGTCAAGTGGGAGAGAGGCTGTGATCAGTGACGATTCTTTCCGACCAGTCAGCAGCCTGCAGGGTTTCACGTCACCTTTTCGGCTCGCCTCGGCTCGCTTGGAACCTCGACTGAGGTGGTACTAAAAAAAGTATCTGTTAGCAGGTACCAGGTACTTTTTTTTGTAATGGAAAACCAAAAAAGGCGAGTAGAGTCGAGGCGAGTCGAGCAGGTACCATGTAATGGAAAAGCGCCATTAAAGTCCTGATTATTTACATGGAGTCTGGTGGAGTTTGGTGATGGTGATTTCGGGGCTGTTTCATATTAAACTAAAAGGAACTTACTCTTTAACAAAAAGCTCTATCTCTGTAGGGATCCTTTCCATAATGTTGTCAGACACCTGGAATAATAATCTGAGTCTGTCAGCAACAAAAACAGAATTTTTAGTGGATGGAAACTTTACCTTTTAATTATGAGTTTAAACAGACACAACAGGAAGAATAAATCCATCAAATCAAGTCACAAATAATCAGCATGTGGCCTTGTTTTATTTCATTCATTTTGCATTTAATTGTTCCACATTCCCAGACATTTAAAACAATTCTATCATTGACGTCATTCTACTAGTCAGATTAATAAATCAGTGGTTTGCTTTTGATTGTCTGACTTGGTATTTTTTTTTCTTTTATTTCAGTCTGAACAAACCTCAACAGATTTAAAACCACATTCAGTCACAGAAAATACAAACAGTGAATATGAAATGTCAGACAAAGACTATTAAATGAAAAGTCCACAAAGTAGGAAAATATGATGTTAAACTACAAAAACGATTGGAGAGCATACAATAAAAAAAATGGCCAACTTCCAGTATGTCGGTAATGATGAGAGGAATGTTTGGACCAATTTTAGATTGATGTCCAAATTAAGGCCTTCCACGCATTGCTTGTTAAACCATGGACCAAATTGCTGTATAGTCTCACAAAGTCTCACAAAGTTTTTGTTCATCCTAAAGTCCTTGAACATGTATTCGTAAAATGAAAATTATACTGACAAAAGTACAAAAAAATTAAAAATATGTAATATGTTTCTAAAGATAAGAACAATGGGCCTCATGCACCAAATGTTCTTAAGAACAAATTTGTTGTCTTACACAGTTTTCACTAATATTCTGGCATTCACCACCGCAATTTTTTCAGAAATTGCATTTCATCATCTAGTTTCCATTTGTTCCTTTACTTGTTAATCTTACACAAATAAGATACAATAAGATGGTAACAGCTAGGGGTGCAAGGGATCACAAAACTCAAGGTCAGGATCATGGTTTTCAGAAGAGAAGAGGGCAGCAATACGCTATTGCAGAAACTAGTCTACCTAATCCAAAAGAGAAGAAAGTGTGTTCTTTGGTAGTGTTTTAATCCAAACACAATCTTTTTCCTAAACTGAAATAGTCATTACTGCTGGTCAGCCTTCAATGTGGAGAGAAGATCAGAATATAACAACACAGCTATCAGGGCATGAGGAGGAGGAGGCAGGAGGAAACAGCTTGGCTCTGAAACATGTTCACTACGAGGCAGTGTGAATGTGCTGGTGTCTTTTAAGGTGACTACTCCGAGAAAAAGTTTTCCCACAATGTTCACACCAGTACGGCTTCTCTCCAGTGTGAATGCTCTGGTGTCTGTTAAGGCTACCACTCTGAGAAAAGGTTTTTCCACATTGTTCACACCAGTACGGCTTCTCTCCAGTGTGAATGCGTTGATGGTTTTTTAGATAACTCTGTAATATGAAAGCTGCCCCACATTGATCACAGCTGTGTAGATTCTGTCCAGTGTGAACTCTCTGATGAATCTTTAAATATCCAGATGATGTGAAGGCTTTGTCACAGTGCTGACAGTGGTGATGTCTGGGTCCCTCTCCTCCTCTCCGTTTCTATAGCAACAGACAAACAGAGTGTTAGTGAAGAATGTTCTTTAAACCCTGGACTTGCTCTCACTAACAATTTTAACTCTTCATAAAGTAATTTATGACCACTGCTCTGAACTGAAACCGTCATAATCATACCATTCAAGGAGTTAGACTACTAATCAGTTGCACAAATGAACAGTTGTAGCCTACTCTTTGCCTTAAAAGTGAGCAGAAGATAATGTTACTCAGGAAATTGACCATGAAGATCAATTACAACCACTTATCTACAATGGTAGAATATGATGCGTAGCCTACATACCTCTCGCTCACTCTGTCTCTAAATATGTATATATTTATATAAAAAAAAAAAAACGACACTCGAAAAAAAAATTGAATTGCTGGTAAACGACAAAAACAACCACTAGATGGAAAAAGGGTATTTTACAATATATAATATGTACCACAAGGCTGGCGAGTTTAAGTGAATGCACCATCCGTGTTGTTTTTCCAACAACGGCAGACTGTTACGTCTCGGTGTTTGAATCCTCTACAGTACAAAAACCATTGAGGTGTCCTCTCCCTGTTGTTTTATTAATGTACAGTAGCCTACACTATATTACGGAGCCCCCTGGAAAGGGGTGGTACGGTTCATGAAAAAGCATCCGAACCATTCGGTTTGCTTGTCTCAGTTTGGAGCGTGTGTGCGTCGCACGGTTCATCAGTACACTGTTAATGTGCACTAACCACTTACTGCCGTAGCGCCCACTTTCGACACTTATGTTAAAACACTTAACGGAAATGACGAGCGGGATGAGCGTTACAAATGGGTCTTGCTGCTCCCGAATTTCAAAACAGACTCTAATGGCGTCTTGTTCTGAATATGATCTCGTATTTTATGAAAATAGTACACCAAACATGTTTCTGAAAACATTTTAAGTGAGAAATGGGCCATACAGTTGCTGAATCTGTCTTGTTTTTTTTTTCGACAAAGGTCAGTTTAAAAGATTTTCGTCAGATTTTGAGAGGCGCCGAGCCAACCGCTCCTCAAGTGGAGTGCATGGATGTATTAAGAGAACGGTGGAGTGTGGAGTAATGCAGGTCACGTCATGTGTAGAAATGACAAGTGGGAGAGATAAGGAAGGCTGCCAGGAGTTGGAGGATGCGCCAGTGTCGTATAAGTCTGGTGTGTGGGAACATTTTTATATATCATATGCTGAAGTAGGGCTGGGCGATAAAACGATAACGATATGTATCGCGATAGACACATAATCAATATCAATAGAAAATGCGATCGATAAAACGTTCGATAACTTGTTTTTCTTCATCAGAAGAAACCAGAGGTTGTGAATCAAGTTTGGTTGCATGAACAAAGGCCCTCACTCTCTGGCAACCTAGCAACATAGGGAGTGACACTCTAACAGCCAATCATGTAACAGTATCATGTTTGGTTGCGCCACATCGCTGTCTCGTGTTCTTCAATAACAGAGCCGGCGTGGAGTGGAAAGTGAGTGCCGCAGCGAGCGAGGAAATTGTTGATAAAACAAAGTCAGTATGGCAGTTTTGGGGATTTTATAAGTCTGACCGTAGCCAGACCAATGTCGTCAGACCGTCGTCCCCACCAACACTGGTAATACCATAAACTTGTTTTACCACTTTAGCCGCGCTCACACTTTCGAGCACAGCCGTATTCGCCATCAACGTCCAACAACATCTGCAGCTGCAACACGGCACAAGCAGCAGACCGCCATGGAGAGGTACTCTGCATCAGCGCCTTACTAAACGGTACAAAGAAATAACGAAGGCAGACATGCTGAGCACTGTCCAGAAGCCAGGTTACCAACCTAGCACTAAACCTGCAGAAAATAGTTCTTCTCAGGTTTCTTATATTTAGCTAACACTTTGCACTATTTTATGACACTTTATTAAGCATTTCTTACTTATTCTTATTATTATAATTTTGCACCTTAATGTTAAGAGATAATTGTTAAGTGTTCATTGTGATTTTAGACCTGTTTACATTTTAATTATTTGAGTGTTTTCCATGGTTGTGTTGACATTTCTGCTTTTATAACTGAGGGGATTATAATCAGAGCAGGGTTAAATTTAAAATAAAAATGTTTAAATTTAATATATTTTTCTCCTGGTCCTTATTTTAAATAGGTCATAAAAAATATCAATAATTATCGATATCGACTGATATGAAAAACGTATATCGTGATACAGTTTTCAACCATATCGCCCAGCCCTATGCTGAAGTATATTTCAGGAGTGTTAAAGATTAAAAGAAAAAATAACAAGAACTGTACAAAACCGAAAACTAATTTTCATCAAAATGAGCTGTCCGCCAACCTGGAGAAATAACATTGGTCTCTCTACGAGCAGCAGTCGGTGAAACGGCAGTAAGACGAGTGCTTAGGGACCGTCTCTACAACACCGAAAAGAGATACAACAAGAATATTTATTCATTTAATGATTAAATAAGGTAGTGTCTCCAAACTTACCTCCATTATAACTTGTCTCCTGCTAGTTGTACTACAGCACTTTAAGAAAAAATAAGCATAATCATAATTTGGGGGAATATTTTATGCCAACAACATTTAATATTTTAATAACTAAAAAAAGAAGTGTCTCTAAACTTACCTCACAAATAATTAGTCATATGCACAATTTTAGGGGATATTTATTGCTTAAAACATTTAATACTTTAATAATAGAGTAATTGATCCCAGAAGTTCGAATCTATGAGTATCTTTCTAACTTTACCGAAGTAAAAAACGAACTATGATCTAACAAAATGAACAAGAATTTACTTTAGATGGCAGTAGTCTTATGTGATTAAACAGGAGTTAGGAGGAGACAGTGTTGAGATTTATAATAACGGTCTGTATGGATCAAAATATTATAGTATAGTATTATATAGATGTTAATATAATATTTGGGCTCCAGGTAATCAGGTATTTTATCTGTTGAACCGTTAACATTTGGCAAAAAAAAAAAACGATTTAATTGACAAAGCACACCATGGCTACACTTTCCTTTCATTTGTTTTAAATTCAACGAGCAATTTGTTATATTTTAGCAGAATACTAAGCAACAGAAAGGCAGAACTGAGTATATTTTAACATGTTTATTTATAGTAAGTAATATCATTATTGCGATATTCAACAAGGTTGGGGCATATCGCATATTTTCCTAATATGATGCAGCCCTAATAACTGCCCTGAAATTGTGTCAGATGCGAGCATAGTGTCGCGATATTTTCATCTGTATCATCTTTTAGTCAAGTTGTTTAACATGTTAAGTTATTTCTTTCTAAATTATCTGTTAATGGTATGGAGTCATTGTTTTCAAAAACATAGTTCATAAAGCTTTGTTTGACTACTTTATTACTGAACCAAGCAATCACGTGCCTCGCCGTCACATCCTGCGCCACCCACCACCACAAATAAAGTTTTAACTCGTGGGAAACACTGTAAAGAAACACAACTTGCGGCGTTTCCCCTCGCACTGCTAACGTTAATGACATCTCCGTCGCTCGGCAGCGAAATGCTGTCAGACTTCTTTTGTCACACGGCAGGAAGAGACCTTTTGTTTAACCGTCTTGGAGCCAAAGTATGATTAGATTAGAACAAGATGATGTGTATTCCTGTAGCTTGAAAATAATTGACACCCACATGGTAGGATCTCTGTGTGACCGGAAGTAACCTCAAAGCACATGGATTTGGAAATAGGTTTTTGTCATGCCATTTTCTTATTAAATCTTTTTGTTAATCTTCATTGGACCAAGCCTCTCATTCCTCAAAATTCAAGAAAATGCAACACTATTGAGAATGAGGATATATGTCACGATCTGGGAGGTGTCTGAGCCCGTCCACCATTTTGGGATCCTACACTATCGGTTGCCAGGGGCAACAGCGTCAGAGCGACACAGACACGGAGCAGGAAAGACGGCTCAAGGAATTATCATTAAGGAGTTTTGTTCTCTTAATACATCCATGGTTTAAACAGAGAAATTACGAGAAAATTAAGAAGAAGGCAGCAAAAGAAAAGGGCCATTACAGGGACAAACTGATAGGAACAACAATCTCTGAAACTGGTCCAGTATATTAGCTAGCTAGCTAGCTAATCAGTTAGTGTCCACTAAAAGTTCAGTTTTTGCCGCTGACAGACTTGTCTGATAACTAGGGCTTTGACTTTTGCCCAAAAATCATATTCGAAGTTCGTTTGTATATTAATATTAATATTCGAATATATTCTAATATTTATTAATAATATTTTGACTAGGGCTGTCAAAATTAACGCGTTCATATTTGCGTTAATTTTTTAATATTTAACTCGTTAAAAAAAATTAACGAAATTAACGCAGCTGTGTTTGTTTACTTCATGTGGCGGCTGAGAAACGTAATACGTCTCCATAAGAGCAGGCGGCGCTACTCTAGGAGGGATTTACCTGATTGAAGTAGGCCTACGGGCCAGTCAAGAGTTGAAACATGGACCAGTAAGATCCCAAAAGAGAAAAAAGATGATGTGTTAGAATCCAGAAATGAATGAGCACGGGCTATAAACGGGACCGAGTACTAGTTCCGACATGTTGTCTCGTCAGGAGAGATGCGCCACCGGTAAGCTGCAGTTTCGCTACATAGAGCTGCAGTTTAAGTTTGATTTGTCTGTTGCGCTACTGCTGTGCTGCCGATATGTACGTGCGCGATTTGTTTGCTTGATAACTGTTACGTTGGTCACGCTGGTAAAACCTTATTTGCAGTCTGATGTTTAACGCTGTCGACTCGATAGTATCCGTGACTATATTCCAGTAAATGTTTGGTAATGGTGCGTCTCACTGTCACACAAGCTACTTCCTGGTTGCGGTGCTGGAAGGGAAATGTAGTCAATCGCTTTACATTGGTAATGGATTGCTGTGCACAGCGTCGCTATCTAAAACTACACTCAATGTTTTCACTTTAGGCCAACATACACCTTTTGTGGTTTTGGGTTACTGGTTTCATGTGTAACATTGATATTGATATTGATGTGCATTTCTGTGTTTAGATATATGTGATTTGCTTAGTCATTCAGATTAAACACTATGTATATTATAATATTTATGATATTAAGTACTGCCTAGATTAAGTACTGCCTAGATTGTAATTTATATATATATATATATATATATATATATATATATATATATATATATATATATATATATATATTATAATTTATTATTCAGAATATGGTATATTAGGTATGTGGCTAATATTGGGGGTGGTGACAAAAATCTGCTCTCAAGTCGGACAGTTTCTAGCCGTTTCAGCAGCCTTCAGCAGGACTAAATAAGCCAAATTGTTGCTGCTGTTGTTATGAAAGATATTAAACATTCTGAAATTAGCAGAACCTTTCCTTGTTTGTTTTCTCTTCATATTTGCAAAGTTAAGTGATTTAGCATTTAAATATCCATTACTACAAGCTTCTCAATTTAAAAACGCGATTAATCGCGATTAACTACAGCAAATTGTGCGATTAATTAGTTAATTTTTTTTAATCGATTGACAGCCCTAATTTTGACCATTAAATGCCTTCAGTTTAAAAAAAAGAATTAAGTCAGACCCTGGATTAAACACAAACAATTGGTTGAAATAAACCCTTAATTCACCCATTTACATGTGGAGATATGCTGCTCTATACACGCTAAAAGTCCTGATTATTTACATGGTGTCTGGTGGAGATATGCTGGCTCTATACACGCTAAAAGTCCTGATTATTTACATGGAGTCTGGTGGAGATATGCTGGCTCTATACACGCTAAAAGTACTGATTATTTACATGGAGTCTGATGGAGATATGCTGGCTCTATACACGCTAAAAGTACTGATTATTTACATGGAGTCTGGTGGAGTTTGGTGATGGGGATTTTGGGGCTGTTTCATGTTAAATTAAAAGGATCTTACTCTTTAACTAAAAGGTCTATCTATGTAGGGATCCTTTCCAGTCAGTGTGGTGTCTCTGTGCTGGACCAGAGAAAGGTCCTTTCTTCTAATTGCAGCCACCCAAGAAATCCGACGTGTCCTGTCATATGGGAGACATGCTTTTTCCATGTAGGGAAACGAAAAAACTTTAACACATGGTTCCTTTGGTTTCCACGACAATCGTGTGAGACACTGGAGCATTTTTCTTTTTTTACAAAGCAGTGTTTTCCAGGCATTTAAAAATAGTGAGGAATTGCAACAACCTCCTCTGCTGCCAACACAAACAATGAACGGTTCTGGCGGGTATCCTCCCAAAATGGCGGAAGGGGGCGGGGCGCTGTGTAGTGACGTCATCTCCACATTCTCAATACATTGAAGCTAATGTTAGCCCCCAGACTAAATGTAGCAAGCCAAGCTTTGTTTTGTTCTTAGAACATAACATTCCTAATACAATTTTTTTTCTCGTGTTCCAACTGGACCAATTTGGGGATTATTACGTTCCTCTGGCCACAGTTCCTCTAACTCTTTCAGCTACTTCAGGGCAGGGTCTTTTTTCCCAAGGTGGTGGTTAGATGGCTGTGATTATATTAACAAAAGGTCAGTTCCTATGGCCACTTGGCCAGTGAAAATGCACCTGGTCTAATGTGGTCTACATATGGAAAAAAAATAAGTGAACTCTTCTTTTATTGCATTTTCACAAATAGAATAAACGCTTTCATAAATCTAAAAGTGTGTTTTAGACATAATTAATAATTTACCTTAATGACTAACATGCTTTCAATACATTAAGAGGCTCAGTAACTCACCAATATAAAGCCTCTTTCCAACCGAGTAGTTACAGGAACGTAGTTCTAGGAACAGTCCACTTCTAAACAGTTCTACTAACTACTCTCCCCCAAAACCAGTTTTTCCGTTTGCATTCCCACTGGCCAAGTGGCCATATGAACTGACCTTTTGTTATTATAATCACAGCCATCTAACCACCACTATGCGGAAAAGGGAAAAGACCCTGCCCTGAAGTAGGAGCTGGAAGAGTTACAGGAACTGTGGTCAGAGGAACTTAAAAATCCCAAAATTGGTCCAGTTGGAACACGAGATAAAAAAGGTTCTAGGGACGTTATGTTTTAGGAACTGCAAAAATCCCTCTGGTCGGAAAGTAACTTAAGTTAGGTTTCCCTGCTGAATTGGACGCTAACTAACTTTAAATTTCCCCTTAACCGCCGAAATAGGACGCTAACTTCAGCTTTAAGTTTCCCTTAAATTTCCCCTTAACTGCTGAATCAGACGCTAACTTCAGCGTCGTGTTTGTTTGTTGGTTAGTTTTGGAGGGAAACTTTCCATTGTTTGTTTCTCTCTCTCTCTAAAAACACGTCTTTCCATTCCCACATTAGATCTCTAACAACAGAATGAACGGATGATACACAGAGTGGTGTGAATGTTACATTTTAACATAAAATTCTATGAGGAGAAATCTGAAGAAAGTCCTTCTCACCCATTTATTTGTGTCATAACTTGTAACACTGTTTTCCTCCCAAAATATGTATCTGTGTGTCCTCGCTTAGACAATAGTTCTGTCCATCCTTATTCTCTTTCTTTTCTTACATCACGTCATCTAAAAGAGTGCAGCGACTGTTAGAAAAGATGTCCTGGTGTTTCCAACATTGTGAAGTGAACGCTCTGTTCTCCCAGATCTCTCCACTGCTCTCAGAATCAACTCTCCGGTCAATGACATTTCCTTTATAGAGTCAGATCCCAGCAGGAGTTCTCTCAGGACCCATCTAGTAGGTCCACACTATCTACTTTACAAAGAGACAACCATTTCACACAGCAAGCATTTGGTGCGACAGCGGCAGAAAGCTGGCTCCAGCCACTAACGTTATATGATAGGAGAACACTGACCTGAACATGGCTGCTATCAGAGTCCCAGTCTGCTGCTGGTCTTCTGGGGTTCAGGTTGTCCTCCTCCATTCCTCTCTGGTCGTGAAGCCCAGCAGATCTCCACTGGGGCTGCTGGACACTGCGGCTCCTCTTCTTCTTCTTCTCTTATTTAATGGGGGATTGCTAACAACTTGTAGGTGCCTACCGCCACCTAGTGTACAGGAGTGGTTGACATCATGTCATTTTACACTGATCTCATCCTACCTTGTTACTATCGTACTGTACACTGTCTGTCCAAATATGAAGTTTAAAAACCTTTTTCCATCCAGATATTTCTTTATGTCTTGCAATTTAACTTGGTTGCTAAGAGATGCATGTTGGGTAATTTGTGTATTTAGCATGCTTAGCTTATAAACAGGGGAAATAAAGATTTTCTATTTCAAATTAATATGAACTGAAAACAATAATATAACACATTTTACAACCCCCCCCCCACACACACACGCACACACACACACACACACACACACACACACACACATACCCCTCACAGAGGAAAAAAAGCATTTACATAAGTCCAAAAAGTTTTTAATTTGATCTTTCCACATAACACTGTTCTTTGTATAACATTACACTCTACAGTCACAACGGTTCCTGAGAGAGAGGGAGGGGGGGACAGAGAGATAGAGATAGAGACAGAGAGAGAGAGAGATAGAGAGAGATTTTTACAAAAACACTTTATTTACATATTTATAATTTGTACAATTTCACACTGAAATAAAGTGCTAATGCATTAAAATCTCAGTATCTGTTTTAAAATAATATCATCCTGTAAAACTCTTCATTAACAACAGAACCAACAATATCATTAAAACACCAACGCTGTTTAAAAGTATCAATGTCTCCAATGGGTTTCTACAAGCTGAACTCTAACCAGAGACTGGCTCTGATGTTACAGAGCCAGACTGCCCAGGTTCTGGTAAGATGTCACTTTGTCTACTCCGTGCAGGGTAAGTTTTTTTTTTTTTAAGATTATTTTTTGGGGCTTTTTCCCTTTATTTAAACAGTGGATAGATATGAAACAGATGGGGGATACCACGCATCAAAGGGCAGCAGGTCAGATTCAAACCCACGCCACTGTAGGACTCAGCCAACATGGGGCTAACGCTCTTACTGGGGGAGCTAGAGGCCAGGCTACTGACAGCTAGCAGGGGGCCGGTCTCCTCCCCAGACTCTGGGCTCAGGTAGACCTCCGGGAACGGGTCTGGCTCTACATCTAAAAAGACAAGAAATAAATAGTAAAACAATACAATCATAAAATAGAAAGAAATATATACACACTAAAAGCACTAGTTATTGCACTTGGTCCGTAAGTGAAGGTGTGAATGTGCGTGCGTGCATGCGGGGGGGTTCCTAGAGTGTGTGTGTTCAGTGTAGTGATGGCTTGTGGAAAGGAGCTGTTCCTGAGTCTGTTGGTCCTGGTCCTGATTAACCTGTAGTGCCTGCCAGAGGGCAGCAGGTCAAACAGGGGGGGTGGGCAGGATGGGAGCAGTCTGGGATGATTGCCTTAGCTCTGCTGATGAGCGGGATGAATGGTTGTCCTTCAGGGAGGGGAGGGGGGCAGCCGATGATCCTCTGTGCGGTGTTGACCGACGTCTGGAGCATTTTCAGGACCTCGTCTCTGTAGACTGACCTCTGGCGCCACTGGCTGCTCACTACACCTGTGCAAGTAGAGCTGGACAATTATTGATATTATATCGATATCGTGATATGAGACTAGAAATCGTCTTAGATTTTGGATATTGTAATATGACACAGATGTTGTCTTCTCCTGGTTTTAAAGGCTGCATTACATGAAGTGATGTCATTTTATGAACTTACCAGACTGTTGTAACTGTTCTATTATTTGCCTTTACCCACTTAGTCATTATGTCCATATTACTGATGATTATTTATCAAAAATCTCATTGTGTAAATATTCTGTGAAAGCACCAATAGTCAACACTACAATATCGTTGCGGTATCGATATCAAGGTGTTTGGTCAAAAATATCGTGATATTTGATATTCTCAATATCGCCCAGCCCTATGTGCAAGGTTGTGTTCCACCGGCACACCGTTTGACGGCAGGTAAGGCAATGTTAGGCCAATTCATTTCCTGTGGATGAACTAATCATTGCAGTTGCAGCCTGTATCAACAGTAATAACATGTCAATATGTGATAAATATTAACTTCATTATGTAATACAGTTTTTTCCAACTGCTTACACACAGAATCTTTTCATTTCACACGAGTTTTGAAACCTCTCACTCAAAGTGCAAAACTACACAGCAAATCTCCAAAACCATAAACTATTTCTCAGCCTTTCACTCAGTTTTCTATTGCATAAAACACTTTTTTCAAAACATTACACACAATTCTCTACCTAAGACACAAAAATCTAACAGGAAGTGACATGCTTTCCTTTTCTAAACTGTAGACTGGTGTGGCAGTTCGCTGAGGCGTCGCGTCACTCGCTGTGGCCGAGCCAACCCCTTTTTATTGCCTTCCCCTCAGCAAACCCCTGGCCCTACTAGTGCCCTCTTTAGCTGTACAGACGAACGCCAGTTGCCCGTCAGCAGGGCGGATGTTTTCACCTATACTAAAAAGGAGTTGCTTTTGACGCTTCCCTGATTAATTTAGTTTATAGAGACACACACGCTCTCCGTCTAAGGAGAAGCCCTCGCCCGGATCAGGTAACCCGGAGGCGAGGCAAGAGGTTAGATACACACTACACCAGACGTCCCCAAAAACACGGGCTCTTATCCCCCTGTATATGACAAGCACTGCCCGAGGGGATCTTTAAAACCAATGATTTTTCTTTAGTACTCACGGTCTCAGCCGTCCTCCCAGGGTCACCGGGGGTCCCTTCCTTCTCAAGGATGCCCGCCTTGCCCTCCTTGGTCGCCGGACTGAGAGAGGGGGATGCTCAGAGGCTCTGACCAGGCCGCGTGGGTAGGGAAATGCACTCCCACTAGGACATAACAGGAGGTCTGCGTGTCCAAGTCGATCCCCGCCGGGACGCAACTCTCCACGGGCGGTTAAAGAGGAGTCACTAACCCCCGTAGGGGGGGAAACCCTCCCGCTCGACAGCGGGCAAAACAGAAAATAAAAACGGAAAATAAAACTAGAAAATGCATTTCCTGCAGAAAATGCGTTGGAATGCTGAATAGCTGAATTGCTAAAGCTAAACTGGTTGAATAGCTTAAATCCGTAAGAAGTTGAAATAGTGAGAATAGTTGAAAAAGTGGAAATCGGTTTAATAAGTATGAATTTCATTAAAATGTTAAAAGTTTATGCTAAACTGAAATGTTTGCTTTAAAGGTTGAATAATGACAAAATATGTAGAACATTGTGAGGTCTGAGTAGATTTTCTACAAAAATACCTACGTTTTGATGTATGAATTGTGTATGACAAGTAGATATTGTGGGCGTGAGAGCAGTTTTTAGAGAAGGAACTAAGATAATTTTTTCGAAGCTTCACACTCTGGATGATGACATCATCACTCTAAGCAGCACAATACACACTGATTAATCGATAAAATTTCCTGAAATGATCACTAAACTTCAACAGCTTTTTCACAAAAACTGTAAAAGATATCAAACTGAAAAGATAAGTTTGGATAGCTGAATATTTTGTGAACATTTTAAAGTTTGTCTGGCGTCTGCACGTGAAAGTATGAAGGAGCTGAACCTTTTTAATTTTAAGGATTTGAAGCCGGCTCTCATTCACTTCAATGTTAAAAAAAAGTGTTAAAAAGCTGAATATTTTAAAAAGTATAAATAGTAGAAAAAAAGTTGAAGAAGTCCCATCATTAGCTGAAAGAGCTGAACATTTGAAAAGTTGAATGGTTTAAATAGGTGAAAGTATGACGAAGTTACAGAGAGCCAGAAAACGTACGGAAGACGGAATAATAAATAAAATCGAATAACAATAGGTGGAATGCTGTAAAACAGCATTCCCCCAACTAGAAAATGCATTTCCTGCAGAAAATGCGTGGGAATGCTGAATAGCTGAATTGCTAAAGCTAAACTGGTTGAATAGCTTAAATCCGTAAGAAGAAGTTGAAGTAGTGAAAATAGTTGAAAAAGCGGAAATCGGTTTAATAAGTATGAATTTCATTAAAAAGTTAAAAGTTTATGCTAAACTGAACTGTTTGCTTTAAAGGTTGAATAATGACAAGATATGTAGACCAGGTGATAAGCATTTTCTAACTGATAATGAAGAGCTCACATATGAAAAATATGAAACAAATTAATACTGTAATACTGTTAAAGATGAAAGTCTGAAAAGGCTGAAAGAAGAAATATTTTATTATTATCAGATATATACACTGCATAGAACAAAAAGCATCAATCTAGCTGAGATGAGATGTGAAATATATTAGGTGAAAAGAATGGGTCTGAAAAATAAGAAAGAGAGGAGAGAAAGAGAGAAGAAAGGAGAGCAGGAGAGAAGAGACGACAGAAGAGAGAGGAGAGAAAGAGAAAAAAAGGAGAGAGAGAGGAAAGAGAGGAGAGGAAAAGAAAGCCAGCAACTTTGACTAAAATTGACTAAAGAGGCTGAAAGTTAAAAGACTTTGTATTATTATCAGCCATATCCATTGCGTAGAACAAACAAGCATGACCCTAAAGAGCTGAGAGGTGGATATATTGCCTGAAAAGAAACATATACATGGATGAAATCACAAATGACCCTGGAGGGAGAGACAGAAGAAGGAAGGGAGAGAGGGAGTGAAAGAGAGGAAGGGAGGGAGGGAGAGAGACAGACAGACAGAGAAGGAGTGATGGAAGGAGAGAGAGATTGAGAAGGATGGGGAGGGAGGGAGAGACAGAGGAAGAGGAAGAGGGAGGGGAGAGACGGAGGGAGGAAGACGGAAGGAAGGAGGGGAACAGAGGAGGGAGGAAGACAGAGAAAAAGAGAAAGGAGGGAGGGAGGCATAGAGAAAGAGAGGGAGACAGGAGGGAGGGACACAGACAGATAAGGAGACAGACAGACAGACAGACAGAAGTGGAACGCAAATGATATAGACTGATGATCATAGTTAGTCTAGTTAGTTGACTCCTACAGCAAGCCTGGAGTAATCAGTAGACTGTCTGTGAAAGGGTTGTCATGGTTACTAAGGGCCTGGGCCATGTTTATAAACATCTCTTTGATCTGTTAACGATCGCACCTGCTCTTAATGTCTCCTGTAGCCCACCGCAGCACTTCAGACACTGAGAGCAAGCTCTCAAACAAAGCCTCGGACTGGCAAAACTATAACTCCTATCAGTCAAATGATGTCATCATGTGCACCACAAGGCCTTTCTGAACGTATCGGTATAAAATTTATGTTGATAAACTTAGAAATGTGGGCATATCAGCGATTTCAAAAAGTGGTTCGTTCAGTGTTTCGCTGGGAAATATCCACGAGTTTTAACAGTGGAGCCAATGGAGTAAGAAATGGACCTCTTGTCATTTGGAAGCTCAACCAGCCAAAAGCAAAAGGCGTATCACAAAACTGAGCAGATTTTCTGAAACTAGACAAAAATACCTACGTTTTGATGTATGAATTGTGTATGACAAGTAGATATTGTGGGCGTGAGAGCAGTTTTTAGAGAAGGGACAAAGATATTTTTTGAAGCTCTGTCCCTAGCTATGATGTCATCACTCTAAAAGTTTGTTTACGCCTGTAGGTGAAAGAGAGCACTTTGGTGAAGAATTTTGGGGTGCTTTATCATTAAAAAAGTAAAAAGTAAATTTTAAAAAGCATAAATAGTAGGAAAAAAATGTTGAAGAAGTCCCATCATTAGCTGAAAGAGCTGAACATTTGAAAAGTTGAATGGTTTAAATAGGTGAAAGTATGCGCGGTTACGCAGAGCCAAAAAACGTACATTAAAGAAAGAATTAGAAAATGCATTTCCTGCAGAAAATGCGGGAATGCTGAATAGCTGAATTGCTAAAGCTAAACTGGTTGAATAGCTTAAATGCCGAAGAAGAAGTTGAAATAGTGAAAATAGTTGAAAAAGCGGAAATCCGTTTAATAAGTATGAATTTCATTAAAAAGTTAAAAGTTCATGCTAAACTGAACTGTTTGCTTTAAAGGTTGAATAATGACATAATATGTAGAACATTGTAAGGTCTGAGTAGATTTTCTAACTGATAATGACTCATATATGCAGAAATATGAAACAAATTAATACTGTTATACTGTTAAAGATGAAAGTTGAAAAGGCTGAAAGAAGAAATATTTTCATTATTATCAGATATATACTGCATAGAACGAAAAAGCATCAATCCAGCTGAGATGTGAAATATATTAGGTGAAAAGAATGGGGCTGAACAAGAAGAAAGAGAGGAAAGAGAGAGGGAGAGAAAGAGAGAAGAAAGGAGAGCAGGAGAGAAGAGACGAGAAGAGAGAGAGAGAGGGAGAGAAAGAGAATAAAGAGAGAAGGAGAGAGAGAGGAAAGAGAGGAGAGGAAAGAAAGATAGCAACTTTGACTAAAAATAGATTAAAAAGGCTGAAAGTTTAAAGACTTTGTATTATTATCAGCCATATCCATTTGCTTAGAACAAACAAGCATGACCCTAAAGAGCCGAGAGGTGGATATATTGCCTGAAAAGAAACAGGCTATATACATGGATGAAATCACAAATGACCCTGGAGGGAGAGACAGAAGAAGGAAGGAGGGAGGCATAGAGATAGAGAGGGAGACAAGAGGGAGGGATACAGACAGAGGGAGGGAGACACAGACGATAAGAAGACAGACAGACAGACAGACAGACAGACAGACAGACAGACAGAAGTGGAACGCAAAATGATATAGACTGATGATCATAGTTAGTCTAGTTAGTTGACTCCTACAGCAAGTCTGGAGTAATCAGTAGACTGTCTGTGAAAGGGTTGTCATGGTTACTAAGGGCCTGGGCAATGTTTATAAACATCTCTTTGATCTGATAATCGATAGCACCTGCTCTTAATATGTCTCCTGTAGTACACGCCAGCACTTCAGACACTGAGAGCAGAAGAAATATTTTCATTATTATCAGATATATACTGCATAGAACGAAAAAAGGCATCAATCTAGCTGAGATGAGATGTGAAATATATTAGGGTGAAAAGAATGGGGCGCACGCAAGAAAGAGAGGAAAAGAGAGGGAGAGAAAGAGAGAAGAAAAGAGAGCAGAAGAGAAGAGATGAGAAGAGAGAAGAGTGTGGTGTGTGTGCACGAATTTGTGTGTGTGTGTGTGTGTGGGGAGTGTGTGTGTGTGTGTGTGTGTGTGTAAGGGGGTGGGAGTGTGTGTGTGTGTTTTTGAGTAGTGTGTGTGTGTGTGTGTGTGTGTTTGTGTGTGTGTTTGCATGTGTGTCTGTCTGTGTGTGTGTGTGTGTGTGTGTGTTTATGTGTCTTTTTGTGTGTGTGTGTGTGTATATGTGTGTGTGTGTGTGTTTGCGTGTGTGCATGTGTGTGTTTGCAAAATAAAACATGAATAGCTGAATTGCTAAAGCTAAACTGGATGAATAGCTTAAAACCGTAAAAATAAGTTGAAGTAGTGAGAGTAGTTGAAAAGTCAAATAACACCTTAGCCAGGGACACACTGATTGATATGCCACAGTGGGATTTGAACCCGGCCCCCACACCCTAGCCATGTGCCATAACCACGGCGCACCATCTTCAGAACAGACAAACATTGTGCCTTTAGTATTTATAAAGCATCTCTTTGATCATTAATCCCCACACCTGATTAGTGAGAGACAGTGAGAGAACCCTTCAAACAATCCTTAATAAATCCATTACAGCTACGAAACAGCGGACTTGACCGTTAGGACACAAGGCCTTTGTGAACGTGATCGGTATAAAATTTATATGGATAAACATAAAAATGTGGGCATATCAGCGCATTTAAAAAAGGGGTTCGTTCTGCCTTTCGCTGGAAAAATATGGACGCCTTTATCATTGAGCGGATGGACAGAAATTTGTTGATCTTGTCATTTGAAGCTCCGCTGAGCCAAACGTATGAGACATATTGCATAACTGAGCAGATTTTCTGAAACTAGACAAAAATACCTACGATTTGATTTATAAACTGTGTATGACAAGTAGATATTGTGGGCGGGAGAGCAATTTGAGGAGAAGGGACAAAGATAATTTTTTGAAGCTTCACCCTCTGAGCGATAACATCATCACTCTAACCAGCCACACACACACTCTGTTTAATCGATAATATTTCCTGAAAAAATCACTAAACTTAAACACCTTTTTCAAAAAACTGTAAAAGATATCAAAACTGAAAAGCCATAGCCTGATAGCTGAATATCTTGTGAACATTTTAAAGTTTGATCCTGCCTGTAGGTGAAAGTATGAAGGAGCTGAAAATTTTGGGAGCGGAAGAAGATTTTAAGGAGTTGAAGAAGCCGCTCTCATTCACTCTCAATGTTTAAAAAAGTGTTAAAAAGCTTAAAATTTTAAAAAGTATAAATAGTAGAAAAAAGTTGAAGAAGTCCCATCATTAGCTGAAAGAGCTGAACATTTGAAAAGTGGAATGGTTTAAATAGGTGAAAGTATGCAGAAGTTACAGAGAGCCAAAAACGTACGGAATAATAATAAAGCGAAGAATAATAAAGAACAGAATAAATAGGTGGAATGCTGTAGAACAGCATTCCCCAATAAAAAACACAATAGTTGGAATGCTGTTGAACAGCATTCCCACTACACAATAGTTGGAATGCTGTTGAACACATCCCACTAATAACAATAGTTGAATGCTGTTGAACAGCATCCTAACTAATAACAATAGTTGGAATGCTGTTGAACAGCATTCCCACCAATGAAGAATAAATAAAGAACAGGATAACAATAGTTGAATGCTGTTGAACAGCATTCCACTAACTCAGAAAAATGCATTTCCTGCAGAAAATGCGGGGAATGCCGAATAGCTGAATTGCTAAAGCTAAACTGGTTGAATAGCTTAAATCCGTAAGAAGTTGAAGTAGTGAAAATAGTTGAAAAAGCGGAAATCGTTTTAATAAGTATGAATTTCATTAAAATGTTAAAAGTTTATGCTAAACTGCATTGTTTGCTTTAAAGGTTGAATAATGACAAAATATGTAGAACATTGTGAGGTCTGAGTAGATTTTCTAACTGATAATGACTCACATATGCAGAAATATGAAACAAATTAATACTGTAATACTGTTAAAGATGAAAGTTGAAAAGGCTGAAAGAAGAAGTATCTTTATTATTATCAGATATATACACCGCATAGAACAAAAAGCATCAATCTAGCTGAGATGAGATGTGAAATATATTAGGTGAAAAGAATGGGTCTAAACAAGAAGAAAGAGAGGAGAGAAAGAGAGAAGAAAGGGAGCAGAGGAGAGAAGAGACGAGAAGAGAGAGGAGAGAAAGAGAATAAAGAGAGAGGGAGAGAGAGAGGAAAAGAGGAAAGAGAGGAGAGGAAAAGAAAGACAGCAACTTTGACCAAAATTGACTAAAGAGGCTGAAAGATAAAAGACTTTTGTATATTATCAGCCATATCCATTGCAAGAACAAACAAGCATGACCCTAAAGAGCTGAGAGGTGGATATATTGGCTGAAAAGAAACGGGCTATGCATACATGGATGAAATCACAAAAGACCCTGGAGGGAGAGACAGAAGAAGGAAGGGAGAGAGGGAGTGAAAGAGAGGAAGGGAGGGTGAGAGACAGACAGACAGAGAAGGAGTGATGGAAGGAGAGAGAGATTGAGAAGGATGGAGGGAGGGAGAGACAGAGGGAGGGAGGGACAGAGGGAGGGAGACTAAAGGAAGGAAGGAGGGGACCAGAGGAGGGAGGAAGACAGAGAAAAGAGAAAGGAGGGAGGGAGGCATAGAGAAAGAGAGGGAGACAGGAGGGAGGGACACAGACAGATAAGGAGACAGACAGACAGACAGACAGAGAGACAGACAGACAGACACAGACAGACAGACAGACAGACAGACAGAAGTGGAACGCAAATGATATAGACTGATGATCATAGTTAGTCTAGTTAGTTGACTCCTACAGCAAGCCTGGAGTAATCAGGTAGACTGGCTGTGAAAGGGTTGTCATGGTTACTAAGGGCCTGTGGCCATGTTTATAAACATCTCTTTGATCTGTTAACGATAGCACCTGCTCTTAATGTCTCCTGTAGCACACCGCAGCAATTCAGACACTGAGAGCGGGCTCTCAAACAAAGCCTCGGACTGGGAAAACTATAACTCCTATCAGTCAAATGACATGATCCTGACCACCACAAGGCCTTTGTGAAAGTATCGGTATAAAATTTATATGGATAAACGTAAAAATGTGGACATATCAGCGATTTCAAAAAGTGGTTCGTTCAGTGTTTCACTGGGAAATATCCACGAGTTTTAACATTGGAGCCAATGGAGAAAGATTTGGACATCTTGTCATTTGGAAGCTCAACCAGCCAAAAGTAAAAGGCGTATCACAAAACTGAGCAGATTTTCTGAAACTAGACAAAAATACCTACGTTTTGATGTATAAATTGTGTATGACAAGTAGATATTGTGGGCGTGAGAGCAGTTTACAGACAAGGAACTAAGATAATTTTTTCGAAGCTTCACCCTCTAGCTGTGATGTCATCCACTCTAGCAAACGCAATACACACTCTGTTTAATCGATAAAATTTCCTGAAATGATCACTAAACTTAAACAGCTTTTTCACAAAAACTGTAAAAGATATCAAACTGAAAAGATACGTTTGGATAGCTGAATATTTTGTGAACATTTTAAAGTTTGTTTGGCGTCTGTAGGTGAAAGTATGAAGGAGCTGAAACTTTTGGGAGCGGAAGAAGATTTTAAGGGGTTGAAGTCTGCTCTCATTGACTTCAATGTAAAAAAAAAGTGTTAAAAAGCTTAAAATTTTAAAAAGTATAAATAGTAGAAAAAAAGTTGAAGAAGTCCCATCATTAGCTGAAAGAGCTGAACATTTGAAAAGTTGAATGGTTTAAATAGCTGAAAGTATGCAGAAGTTACGGAGAGCCAAAAACGTAGAATGGAAAAAGTTAAAATTAAAACTAGAAAATGCATTTCCCCGGGAAAATGCGTGGGAATGCTGAATAGCTGAATTGCTAAAGCTAAACTGTATGAATAGCTTAAATCTGTAAGAAGAAGTTGAAATAGTGGAGAATAGTTGAAAAAGTGGAAATCGTTAAAAGTTGGCTTTAAAAAGCTGAAAAATGATAAAATATGTAGAACATTGGTGGAGTCTTTGAGCTGAAGCTGAAGAATAGTTGAAAAAGTGGGAAATTGGTTCAATAAGTTAAAGAAAGTAAAGAGGGAGGAGGGATGGAGAGAGGAGAGAGAGAGAAAAAGAGAAAGAGACAGGGAGAGAGGGAGGGAGAATGGGAGGAGAGAGAGAAAAAAGAAAAGAGAGAGGGAGGGAGAAGGGGGGAGAGAGAGAAGGAGAGAGAGAAAAAAGAGAAAGAGACAGGGAGAGAGGGAGGGAGAAGGCGGAGGAGAGAGAGAGAAAAGAGAAAGAGAGAGGGAGGAGAGGCGGGATGAGAGAGAAGGAGAGAGAGGAGAAAAAGAGAGAGAGACAGAGAGAGATGGAGGGAGAAGGAGGGATGGAGAGAGGACAGAGAGAGAGAAAAGAGAGAAAACAGGAGAGAGAGAGAAAGAAAAGAGAAACAGAGAGATAGAGAGGGAGGGAGAAGGCGGGATGGAGAAAGGAGAGAGAGAGAAAGAGAGAGAGAGAGACAGAGAGAGAGGATGGATGGAGAGGGACAGAGAGAGAGGGAGAAGGAGGGATGGAGAGAGAAAAGAGAGAAACAGGGGGAGAGAGAGAGAAAGAAAAGAGAAACAGAGAGATAGAGAGGGGGAGAGAGAAGACAGTCAGAGAGAAGTGGAAGACCACAGACTACTGTTCATATTACTGCCTGTAGTGTCTGTATAGACTGCTGTTCATATTACTGCCTGTAGTATCTGTATAGACTACTGTTCATATTACGCCTGTAGTATCTGTATAGACTACTGTTCATATTACTGCCTGTAGTATCTGTATAGACTACTGTTCATATTACTGCCTGTGGTATCTGGGTGTGTGTTCTGTGAAAGTGTTGTCATGGTAACCATGGCCTGGGAATGTTTATAAACTTGCTTTGATGTCTGTAATCAAGCTTAACGAGCCTGTCACCTGCTGAATCTGTCAGCTGTGCTGTGCTGCAGCTATTCAGAGTCCCTGAGAGCGAGCTCTCAAACAAAGCCTCACTGTGGCAACACCATAACTGCTATCAGTCAAATGACGTGATCCTGAGCATCACAAGGCCTTTGTGAACGATCGGTATAAAATTTATATGGATAAACGTAAAAATGTGGGCATATCAGCGATTTCAAAAGTGGTTCGTTCATGTTTCGCTGGAAAATATCTAGGAGTTTGATCATTGAAGCCAATGGAGAACGATATGGACATCTTGTCATTTGGAAGCTCAACCAGCCAAAAGTAAAAGGCGTATCACAAAACTGAGCAGATTTTCTGAAACTAGACAAAATACCTACGATTTGATGTATAGATTGTCTATGACAAGTAGATATTGTGGGCGTGAGAGCAATTTGAGGAGAAGGGACAAAGATAATTTTTTTAAGCTTCACCCTCTGAGCGATGACATCATCACTCTAACCAGCCACACGCACACCTGTTTAATCGATAAAATTTCCTGAAAAGATCACTAAACTTAAACACCTTTTCACAAAAACTGTAAAAGATATCAAACTGAAAAGATACGTTTGATAGCGGAATATTTTGTGAACATTTTAAAGTTTGTTTGGCGTCTGTAGGTGAAAGTATGAAGGAGCTGAAACCTTTGGGAGCGGAAGAAGATTTTAAGGATTTGAAGCCGCTCTCATTCACTTCAATGTTAAAAAAGTGTTAAAAAGCTGAATATTTTAAAAAGTATAAATAGTTGGAAAAAAGTTGAAGAAGTCCCATCATTAGCTGAAAGAGGTGAATATTTGAAAAGTGGAATGGTTTAAATAGGTGAAAGTATGTAGAAGCTACGCGAGCCAAAAAACGCACGGAATAATAAAATGAAGAACTAGAAAATGCATTTCCCGCGGAAAATCGGTGGGAATGCTGAATAGCTGAACTGCTAAAGCTAACTGGATGAATAGCTGAAATCTGTAAGAAGAAGTTGAAATAGTGAGAATAGTTGAAAAAGTGGAAATCGTTAAAAAGTTGGCTTTAAAAGCTGAAAAATTACAAAATATGTAGAACATTGTGAAGTCTTTAGCTGAAGCTGAAGAATAGTTGAAAAAGTGGAAATTGGTTCAATAAGTTAAAGAAAGTAAGAGAGGGAGGGAGGAGGGATGGAGAAAGAAGAAGAGAGAGAGAAAAAGAGAAAGAGACAGGGAGAGAGGGAGGGAGAAGGCGGGATGAGAGAGAAGGAGAGAGAGAGAAAAAGAGAAAGAGAGAGACAGAGAGAGAGGGAGGGAGAAGGAGGGATGGAGAGAGGACAGAGAGAGGGAGGGAGAAGGAGTAATGGAGAGAGAGAAGGAGAGAGAGAGAGAAAGAGACAGGGAGAGAGGGAGGGAGAAAGCGGGATGAGAGAGAAGGAGAGAGAGAGAAAAAGAGAAACAGAGAGATAGAGAGGGAGGGAGAAGGCGGGATGGAGAGAGGACAGAGAGAGAAAAAGAGAGAAACAGGGAGACAGAGAGAGAGGGAAGGAGAAGGAGGGATGGAGAGAGGACAGAGAGAGAGGGAGGGAGAAGGAGGGATGGAGAGAGAAAAGAGAGAGAGAAAAAGAGAGAGAGAAAGAGAGAGAGAGAAAGAGAGAGAGAGAGAGGCAGAGGTAAAGAAAAAGGGACAGAGAGAGAGAGAGAGAGAGGGAAAGAGAGAGATGGAGGGAGGCCTGTAGCCTGTAGTATCTGGGTGTGTCTGTGAAAGTGTTGTCATGGTAACCAATGGCCAGTGGATATGTTTATAAACTTGCATTGATGTCTGTAATCAAGTTGATGAGCAACACCTGCTGAATCTGTCAGCTTTGCTGTGCTGCAGCTATTCAGAGTCCCTGAGAGCGAGCTCTCAAACAAAGCCTCACTGTGGCAACACCATAACTGCGCTCAGTCAAATGACGCGGATCCTGGAGCATCACAAGGCCTTTGTGAACGTGACGGTATAAAAATTTATATGGATAAACGTAAAAAATGTGGGCATATCAGCGATTTCAAAAAGTGGTTCGTTCAGTGTTTCGCTGGAAAATATCTAGGAGTTTGATCATTGAAGCCAATGGAGAACGATATGGACATCTTGTCATTTGGGCAAGCACCAAACAGCAAGTAAAGCGTAGCACACAAAACTGAGCAGATTTTCTGAAACTAGACAAAAATACCTACGATTTGATGTATAGATTGTCTATGACAAGTAGATATTGTGGGCGTGAGAGCAATTTGAGGAGAAGGGACAAAGATAATTTTTTTAAGCTTCACCCTCTGAGCGATGACATCATCACTCTAACCAGCACACGCACACTCTGTTTAATCGATAAAATTTCCTGAAAAGATCACTAAACTTAAACACCTTTTCACAAAAACTGTAAAAGATATCAAACTGAAAAGATAACGCTTGGATAGCTGAATATTTTGTGAACATTTTAAAGTTTGTTTGCGTCTGTAGGTGAAAGTATGAAGGAGCTGAAACCTTTGGGAGCAGAAGATTTTAAGGATTTGAAGCCGCTCTCATTCACTCCAATGTTAAAAAAAGTGTTAAAAAGCTGAATATTTTAAAAAGTATAAATAGTTGGAAAAAAGTTGAAGAAGTCCCATCATTAGCTGAAAGAGGTGAATATTTGAAAAGTGGAATGGTTTAAATAGGTGAAAGTATGTAGAAGTTACGCAGAGCCAAAAAACGTACGGAATAATAAAATGAAGAACTAGAAAATGCATTTCCTGCGGAAAATGCGTGGGAATGCTGAATAGCTGAACTGCTAAAGCTAACTGGATGAATAGCTGAAATCTGTAAGAAGAAGTTGAAATAGTGAGAATAGTTGAAAAAGTGGAAATCGTTAAAAAGTTGGCTTTAAAAGCTGAAAAATGACAAAATATGTAGAACATTGTGGAGTCTTTAGCTGAAGCTGAAGAATAGTTGAAAAAGTGGAAATTGGTTCAATAAGTTAAAGAAAGTAAGAGAGGGAGGGAGGAGGGATGGAGAAAGAAGGAGAGAGAGAGAAAAAGAGAAAGAGACAGGGAGAGAGGGAGGGAGAAGGCGGGATGAGAGAGAAGGAGAGAGAGAGAAAAAGAGAAAGAGAGAGACAGAGAGAGAGGGAGGGAGAAGGAGGGATGGAGAGAGGACAGAGAGAGAGGGAGGGAGAAGGAGTAATGGAGAGAGAGAAGGAGAGAGAGAGAAAAAGAGAAAGAGACAGGGAGAGAGGGAGGGAGAAAGCGGGATGAGAGAGAAGGAGAGAGAGAGAAAAAGAGAAAGAGAGAGAGAGAGAGGGAGGGAGAAGGCGGGATGGAGAGAGGACAGAGAGAGAGAAAATAGAGAGAAACAGGGAGACAGAGAGAGAGGGAAGGAGAAGGAGGGATGGAGAGAGGACAGAGAGAGAGGGAGAAGGAGGGATGGAGAGAGAAAAGAGAGAGAGAAAGAGAGAGAGAGAAAGAGAGAGAGAGAGAGGCAGAGGTAAAGAAAAAGGGACAGAGAGAGAGAGAGAGGGGAAAGAGAGAGATGGAGGGAGGCCTGTAGCCTGTAGTATCTGGGTGTGTCTGTGAAAGTGTTGTCATGGTAACCAATGGCCAGTGGATATGTTTATAAACTTGCATTGATGTCTGTAATCAAGTTGATGAGCAACACCTGCTGAATCTGTCAGCTTTGCTGTGCTGCAGCTATTCAGAGTCCCTGAGAGCGAGCTCTCAAACAAAGCCTCACTGTGGCAACACCATAACTGCTATCAGTCAAATGACGTGATCCTGAGCATCACAAGGCCTTTGTGAACGTATCGGTATAAAATTTATATGGATAAACGTAAAAATGTGGGCATATCAGCGATTTCAAAAAGTGGTTCGTTCAGTGTTTCGCTGGAAAATATCTAGGAGTTTGATCATTGAAGCCAATGGAGAACGATATGGACATCTTGTCATTTGGAAGCTCAACCAGCCAAAAGTAAAAGGCGTATCACAAAACTGAGCAGATTTTCTGAAACTAGACAAAAATACCTACGATTTGATGTATAGATTGTCTATGACAAGTAGATATTGTGGGCGTGAGAGCAATTTGAGGAGAAGGGACAAAGATAATTTTTTTTAAGCTTCACCCTCTGAGCGATGACATCATCACTCTAACCAGCCACACGCACACTCTGTTTAATCGATAAAATTTCCTGAAAAGATCACTAAACTTAAACACCTTTTTCACAAAAACTGTAAAAGATATCAAACTGAAAAGATACGTTTGGATAGCTGAATATTTTGTGAACATTTTAAAGTTTGTTTGGCGTCTGTAGGTGAAAGTATGAAGGAGCTGAAACTTTTGGGAGCGGAAGAAGATTTTAAGGATTTGAAGCCGGCTCTCATTCACTTCAATGTTAAAAAAAAGTGTTAAAAAGCTGAATATTTTAAAAAGTATAAATAGTTGGAAAAAAGTTGAAGAAGTCCCATCATTAGCTGAAAGAGGTGAATATTTGAAAAGTGGAATGGTTTAAATAGGTGAAAGTATGTAGAAGTTACGCAGAGCCAAAAAACGTACGGAATAATAAAATGAAGAACTAGAAAATGCATTTCCTGCGGAAAATGCGTGGGAATGCTGAATAGCTGAACTGCTAAAGCTAACTGGATGAATAGCTGAAATCTGTAAGAAGAAGTTGAAATAGTGAGAATAGTTGAAAAAGTGGAAATCGTTAAAAAGTTGGCTTTAAAAGCTGAAAAATTACAAAATATGTAGAACATTGTGAAGTCTTTAGCTGAAGCTGAAGAATAGTTGAAAAAGTGGAAATTGGTTCAATAAGTTAAAGAAAGTAAGAGAAGGAGGGAGGAGGGATGGTGACGTGCCGACGTGTAAGGTGAGCGTATTGTGTCACTTCCGGTGTTCCCGTGTTACAAACGCTAGTTTGCTGCTCCGGCAAAAACTTACTGAACTCTGCTTCACTGTTTAAATTAGCAGCTATTTGCCTGGATTGCATTTGAATTACAATTGTTTTACTCAAGCACTTATACTTAGCTTCACTTACAGCGACTGACTCGCTGAATTTACAATTGTTAAAACACTGTTAGCTACTTTAGCTTAGCCATTAGCAATGGCTAATTCCTCTCCCTCTCCTGCTCTCTCTTGCTCTGTGTGTCAAATGTTTAGCTATTCCTCTGCCTCCTTTAGTGATAACGATACATGTAATAAATGTAGTATATTCGCTGTTTTGGAGGCAAGGCTTAGTGAGTTTGAGTCACGGCTCCGCACCATGGAATCAGAATCGTATGCTTCCGTAGCTAGCCAGCACCATGTAGTTAATGCGGGCCAACATACTGTAGCTTCTGTGTGGTTTCTGCTAGCTGTCCCCGGCAGACCCCGAGCAGCCGGGCGAGTGGGTGACTGTCCGAGGAAGCGTAGCGTTAGATCTAGACCAGGGAGTGCACATGATGAAGGTCGCTCTAAACCGGGCGTCTTCGCCTCTCTAACAGGTTCTCCCTACTCAGCGATACACCCGCTGAGAAGCCAGTTCTGGTTATTGGGAGCTCTATACTGCGATATGTGAAGCCAGCGGCCCGGCGGTACAGTAGGCCTACCCTACGGTCATATGTGCCCCGGGGCTGGGGCGGGCGATATAGAAACCCATCTAAAGCTGCTGGCAAAAAGAACCGTAAATACAGTAAGATCATACTTCCACGTAGGTGGTAATGGTCGTAAATCGGAGATCACTAAAATGAATGTTGAGTCACTTTGTGCATACGCAAAAGACAATGTCGGACTCAGTAGTTTTCTCTGGACCCCTGCCAAACCTGACCAGTGATGAAATGTACAGCCCGTGCGTCATCCTTCCACCGCTGGTTGTCGGGGTGGTGCCCAGCTAATGATGTGGGCTATGTGAATAACTGGGGGCGTTCTGGGGAAAGCCTGGTCTGATTGAGAGAGACGGCATTCATCCCACCTGGGACGGTGCCGCTCTCATATCAAAAAATCTGAACGAGTTTATCAGACATAAACCATGACAACCCAAGTTTGATATTAGTAATCAGAGGTGCAGTGCTACGCGCCCCTCTGTGCTTCCGTTGGAGCAGTCGCCCACTCATGGTCTAATAAGCACGGTGTCTGTCCCCGGCTCCAGATCGGTTAAATCAAAGGTAAACAAAAGATGCGCTATACTTAACAACCTAATTGGAATTAAAACTACTGCAATAGAACAAAATAGGAAAATTAGATGTGGACTATTAAATATTAGATCTCTGTCTTCTAAAGCAGTACTGGTAAACGAGTTGATATCAGACAATAAAATTGATTTATTTTGTCTTACTGAAACCTGGCTGGGCCATGAAGACTATGTTAGTCTAAATGAAGCCACTCCTCCCAGCCATATTAATACTCAAATTCCTAGAGGCGCCGGCCCGAGGGGGGGAGTTGCAGCCATCTTTGATGCAAGCCTGCTAATTACTCCTAAACCTAAATTACATTATAACTCATTTGAAAGTCTTGTTCTTAATCTTCAACATCCAAAATGGAAAACATTACAGCCAATTATATTCGTTGTTATTTACGGGGCTCCAGGTCCGTATTCTGAATTTTTATCTGAATTCTCAGAGTTTTTATCATGTTTAGTCCTTAAATCAGACAAAGTACTTCTTGTAGGTGATTTTAATATCCATGTGGACGTTGACAATGACAGCCTTAGTACTGCTTTCAACTCATTACTGGATTCAATCGGTTTCAGTCAGAGTGTGCACAAGGCGACCCCTGTTTTAACCACACCCTCGACCTTGTGCTGGCATATGGTATTGAAATTGAGGATTTAATAATATTTTCGCAGAATTCGGTATTATCAGATCATTCTTTAATCACTTTCGAATTCTTACTACCTGATTATATTAAATTAGATAAAAGCTCCTACACCAGATGCTTATCTGACAGTGGCTATAGCTAAATTTAAAGAAGATATTCCAACAGCATTCGACTCTATGTCATGCCTTAACATAACAGAGGACCTGTATGTTAACCTCAGTCCCTCTCAAATTGATGCATTTGTAGACGTTGTTACGACATGCCCTACGCGACCTTGTAGACTCCGTCGCTCCCCTGAAAAAGAAGATGATGAAGCAAAGGAAACTAGCACCTTGGTATAACTCCCAAACTTCGAAATTAAAACAAATCTCGCGAAACCTTCGAATGTAACTGGCGTTCCACCAAGGTGGAAGAATCTCGTTTGGATTGGCAAGAAAGTCTCCAAAACCTATAGGAAGGCCCTAAGAAGGCCAGATCAGACTATTACTCATCACTAATAGAAGAAAACAAGAACAACCCAAGGTTTCTTTTTCAGCACTGTCGCCAGGCTGACAGATAGCCACAGCTCTACTGAGCCTTCTATTCCTCTAGCTCTGAGTAGTGATGACTTCATGAGCTTCTTCAATGATAAAATTACAACAATTAGAGATAAAATTCATCACCTTTTACACTCAACTTCTAACGGTTCACCTTTAAACGCGAGTCGTTAGAAATAAAGACTAGTCTCGACATATACGTAGACTGCTTTTATCCTATAGATCTTCAACAATTATTGTTAAAGATATCCTCAGCTAAGCCATCTACCTGTCTCTTGGACACACATCCCAACGAGACTACTCAAAGAAGCATTACCTGTGGTTAACACCTCATTACTAGATATGATCAATATGTCTCTATTAACAGGTTATGTACCACAGTCATTTAAAGTAGCTGTGATAAAACCTCTTCTGAAAAAACCCACCCTGGATCCTGAGGTCTTAGCAAACTATAGACCTATATCTAACCTTCCTTTTCTATCCAAGATCCTTGAGAAGGTGGTTGCTAATCAGTTATGTGATTTTCTACATAGCAACAGTTTATTTGATGACTTTCAATCAGGATTTAGAAAGAATCATAGCACAGAGACGGCACTGGTGAAAATTACTAACGACCTTTTAACTGCTGCAGACAAAGGTCTTGTCTCCATTCTTGTTTTACTAGATCTTAGTGCTGCATTTGACACAATTGACCATTCAATCCTGTTACAGAGATTGGAACACTTGGTTGGCATTAAAGGAATTGCTCTGAGTTGGTTTAAGGTCCTATTTCTCTGATCGATCTCAATTTGTGAATGTTAATGATAAATCCTTCAAAGTACGCTTAAAGTTAGCCATGGGGTTCCTCAAGGCTCAGTGCTTGGACCAATTCTATTCTCCTTATATATGCTTCCTCTAGGCAATATTATTAGAAAACACTCAATTAACTTTCACTGTTATGCGGATGACACCCAATTATACCGTCAATCAAACCAGACGAAACCAGTCAGCTAGCAAAATTTCAAGAGTGCATTAAGGATATAAAATCCTGGATGACCTATAATTTTCTGATGTTAAACCCTAACAAAACTGAAGTTATTGTGCTGGGCCCTAAACACCTCCGAACTTCATTATCTAGAGATATAGCTACTCTGGATGGTGTTGCCCTGGCCTCCAGCACCACTGTTAGAAATTTAGGAGTTATCTTTGATCAGGATATATCCTTTAATGCCAATCTAAAACAAACCTCAAGAACAGCCTTTTTTCATCTTCATAACATTGCCAAAATTAGGAATATCCTGTCTCAAAACGACGCTGAAAAACTAGTCCATGCATTTGTTACTTCCAGGCTGGACTATTGTAATTCCCTACTGTCAGGTTGCTCAAATAGTCTCTTAAGACTCTCCAGCTGATCCAGAATGCTGCAGCGCGTGTTCTCACAAGAACTAAGAAAAGAGATCATATTTCTCCTGTATTAGCTTCTCTGCATTGGCTTCCTGTTGAATCCAGGATTGAGTTTAAAGTCCTTCTCTTGACCTACAAAGCTCTAAATGGTCTAGCACCATCATATTTAGAAGAGCTCCTAATACCCTATTGTCCTACTAGAGCACTCGCTCCCCAGAATGCAGAGTTACTGGTGGTACCTAGAGTCTCTAAAAGTAGAATGGGAGCTAGAGCCTTCAGTTATCAGGCTCCTCTTCTATGGAACCAGCTCCCGATCTGGGTTCGGGGCGAGAAACTGTCACCTCATTCAAGAATGAACTTAAAACTCTCCTATTTGATAAAGCTTATAGTTGGGGAGTGAGGAGTTGCAGTGTTCACCTAACTGGCCCAACTGCTTCTCTTCATAATTGTTAGATTAATAATACATAACAAAGTAGAGGGAGGCAGGCCAGCCAAGCCAGATCCGGCAGGGGGAGAGTTCTAACGCCCGAAAAGCTACCTCTCCTATATGACCTGTCTCTTAGTTACCTGTTATAGTTACGTCGTTATAGTCCTAGACTGCCCGGGGGACCTCTTCCTTTGCCACACTGAGCGCTCTCTTCTCCCTTTCTATTACTGTTTCTATTACTGTTACTATTACTATTACTATTTGTGTGCAGCCCGTCCCAGAAATGCTTGTTACTAATCCTAGCTTCTGGGGTTTCCCTCCCGAGTCCTTATGCTTTTTCCAAGCGTATTTCCTTGAGAAACGTTTGCACCAAGACCCTGGTTGCAGCTGTCGCCGTGGTCCTGCTGCACTCCCTGCTGAGCTCAGCGATGCCCCCTGTGCAATGTAGCTCCTGCTGAACCCTGCAGCTTCCCGCTACATCCAGTCACTGTTCCATTATTAATGTAACTACTATCGCCACTGTTTCAACTCATACACCCCAACCGGTCCGTCAGACACGCCACAAGAGCCTGGGTCTGTCCGAGGTTTCTTCCCAAGAGGGAGTTTTTCCTCGCCACTGTCGCGACCGTGCGCCTTTGAGGGAATTACTGGAATTGTTGGAATTGTTGGGGCTTTGTAAAATATAGAGTGTGGTCTAAAGACACTCTATCTGTAAAGGTCTCGAGATAACTTATGTTATGATTTGATACTATAAATAAAATTGAATTGAATTGAATTGAATTGAATTGAATTGAATTGAATAGAAGAAGAAGAGAAAAGAAAAAAGAGAGGGAGGGAGAAGGCGGGATGAGAGAGAGGAGAGAGGGAGAAAAGAGAAAGAGACAGGGAGAGAGGGAGGGAGAAGGCGGGATGGAGAGAGAAGGAGAGAGAGAGAAAAAAGAGAGAGACAGAGAGAGGGAGGGAGAAGGAGGGATGGAGAGAGGAGAGAGAGAGGGAGGAAGAAGGAGTAATGGAGAGAGAAAAAAGAGAGAGAAAAAGAGAAAGAGACAGGGAGAGAGGGAGGAGAAAGCGGGATGAGAGAGAAGGAGAGAGAGAGAAAAGGAGAAACAGAGAGATAGAGAGGGAGGGAGAAGCGGGATGGAGAGAGGACAGAGAGAGAGAGAAAATAGAAACAGGGAGACAGAGAGAGAGGGAAGGGAAGGAGGGATGGAGAGGACAGAGAGAGGGAGGGAGAAGGAGGGATGGAGAGAGAAAAGAGAGAGAGAAAAAGAGAGAGAGAAAGAGAGAGAGAGAGAGAGAGAGAGAGAGGCAGAGGTAAAGAAAAAGGGACAGAGAGAGAGAGAGAGGGAAAGAGAGAGATGGAGGGAGGCCTGTAGCCTGTAGTATCTGGGTGTGTCTGTGAAAGTGTTGTCATGGTAACCAATGGCCAGTGGATATGTTTATAAACTTGCATTGATGTCTGTAATCAAGTTGATGAGCAACACCTGCTGAATCTGTCAGCTTTGCTGTGCTGCAGCTATTCAGAGTCCCTGAGAGCGAGCTCTCAAACAATGCCTCACAGTGGCAAAACGATAACTACTATCAGTCAAATGACGTGATCCTGAGCACCACAAGGCCTGTGTGAACGTATCGGTATAAAATTTATATGGATAAACGTAAAAATGTGGTCATATCAGCGATTTCAAAAAGTGGTTTGTTCAGTGTTTCGCTGGGAAATATCTAGGAGTTTGATCATTGGATTCAATGAAGAACGATATGGACATCTTGTCATTTGGAAGCTCAACCAGCCAAAAGTAAAAGGCGTATCACAAAACTGATCAAAATGCTGTAGAACAGCATTCCCCCAACTAGAAAATGCATTTCCTGCAGAAAATGCGTGGGAATGCTGAATAGCTGAATTGCTAAAGCTAACTGGATGAATAGCTCAAATCTGTAAGAAGAAGTTGAAATAGGGAGAATAGTTGAAAAAGTGGAAATCGTTAAAAAGTTCAAAGTTGACGCTAAACTGTATTGTTGGCTATAAAAGTTGAAAAATGACAAAATATGTAGAACATTGTGAGGTCTTTAGCTGAAGCTGAAGAATAGTTGAAAAAGTGGAAATTGGTTCAATAAGTATGAATTTCATTGAAAAGTTGAAGAACACCACTAATAAAATATAATATAATATATAATAATAAAATAAGTTCTTGGAATACATTTGTAGAAAAGCAGTAAGCTAAACGGTAAAACTGTCAAAAGTGGAAGTTTCAATAAATTGACTAAAAAGACTTATTATCAGCCATATCCATTGCATAGAACAAACAAGAGAGAAAGAGAGGGATAGAGAGGAAAGGAGAGAGAGAGAGGGAAAGAAAAGAGAGAGAGAGAGAGAGAGAGAGGGGGGGATGGAGGGAGAGAGGGATGGAGAAGGAGGGATGGAGAGAGAAGGAGAGAGAGAGAGAAAGAGAGGGACAGGGAGAGAGAGAGGGGGATAGAGAGAGAGGGGGAGGAGAGAGAGGGGGATGAGAGAGAGAGAAAGAGAGAGGATAGAGAGGGAGAGAGAGGCAAAGGGAAAGAAAGAGACAGAGAGAGAGAGAGAGAGAGAGAAGGAAAGAGAGTGATAGAGAGAGAGAAAGGAAGAGAGAGAAAGAGGAGAGAGAGGGAAAGAGAGAGAGGGATAGAGAGAGAAAGAGAGAGACAGGATAGAGAGGCAAAGGGAAAGAAAGAGACAGAGAGAGAGAGAGGGAAAGAGAGTGATAGATAGAGAGAAAGGAAGAGAGAGGGGGAGGGAGAGAGAGGGAGGGAGAAGGAGGGATGGAGAGAATGAAAGAAAAAGAGAGAGAGGGATAGAAAAAGAGAGAGACGGATAGAGAGGGAGAGAGAGGCAGATGGAAAAAGAGAGATAGAGAGGGGGAGCGAGAGAAGACAGACAGACAGAGCAGAACAAGAGAATAGAAGAGAGAAGACAGACTAAAGTTCATATTCCTGCCTGTAGTATCTGGGTGTGTATCTGTTGTCATGGTAACGACTGGCCAGTGAATGTTTGTAGTAGTTGAAGTAGTGAGAGTAGTAGAAAAAGTGGAAATCGTTTTAAGAAGTATGAATTTCACTAAAAAGCTAAAAGTTGACGCTAAACTGAACTGTTGGCTTTAAAAGTTAAAAATGACAAAATATGTAGAACATTGTGAGGTCAGGAGAGGGAGAGACAAAAGAGAGAGAAAGAGAAGGAAAAGAGAGAGGGGGATAGAGAGAGGGAGAGAAAGGAAGAGAAGGGAGGGATGAAGAGAAAAGAAGAGAGAGAGGGGGATAGAGAGAGAGAGAGGAAGAGAGAGAGATGGAAAGAAGAGAAAAAAGAGAGAAAAGAGAGACAGAACAGAGAAGAAGTGATGGAAGGAGAGAGAGATTAGGAAGGGATGGAGGGAGGGAGACAGAGGGAGGGAGAGACAGAGGGAGGGAGACTAAAAGGAAGGAGGGGAAACAGAGGAGGGAGGGGAGACAGAGAAAAAAGAAAAGAGGGAGGGAGGCATAGAGAAAGAGAAGGAGACAGGAGGGAGGAAGGGAGACAGAGGGAGGAAGAGAGACAGAGGGAGGAAGACAGAAGTAGGGGTAGGAGACAGCGAGAGACGGAGAATGAGGGAGGAGGAGGGGAGACAAAAAAACAGGGGAGGGGACGAGAGAGAGAAAAGGAGGGAGGGAGGGGAGACAGAACAGATTAGGAGACAGACAGAAGTGGAATACAACAGATCTAGAACTGTTCATATTACTGCCTGTAGTATCTGTAAAAAATTAACTGTTCATATTACTGCCTGTGAGTATCTGTATAGACTACTGTTCATATTACTGCCTGTAGTATCTGTATAGACTACTGTTCATATTACTGCCGTAGTATCTGTATAGACTACTGTTCATATTACTGCCTGTAGTATCTGTATAGACTACTGTTGATATTACTGCCTGTAGTAGACTGCTGTTCATATTACTGCAGTAGTATCTGTATAAACTACTGTTCATATTACTGCCTGTAGTATCTGGAAGACTACTGGTCATATTACTGCCTGTGTATCTGGTATAGACTACGTTTATATTTTGCAGTGTATCTGGTGTTTCTGTGAAAGTGTTGTCATGGTAACGAATGGCCAGTGGATATGTTTATAAACGGCTTTGATGTCAGTCCAAGTTGATGAGCAACACCTGCTGAATCTTTCAGCTGTGCTTGCTCCAGCTATGTCCGGTCCTTGAGACGAAGCCCAAAACAAAGCCCCACAGTGGCAAACGATAACGCTATCAGTCAAAATGACGGATCCGAGCACCACAAAGGCCTTGGAACGGTATCGGTTATAAAATTTATATGGATAAACAATAACAATGGTCATATCAGCGATTTCAAAAAGTGGTTCGTTCAGTGTTCGCTGGGACATATCCACGAGTTTTAACATTGGAGCAATGGATAGAGTTTGGACATCTTGTCATTGGAAGCTCAACCAGGCAAAAGTAAAAGGCGTTATCACACAAAACGGAGCAAATTGAACTAGACAAAAAACTACGTTTTGATGTATAAATTGTGTATCACAAGAAGTAGAAAATGAGAGCAATTTAAGCAGCAGGGACAAAGATATTTTTTTAGGCTGTGTACAGATGTCATCCCACAAACGTATATACACACGTTTAATCGATAAAATTTCCCAAATGATCACAAATAAACAGCTCACAAAAACGTAAAAGATATCAAACTGAAAAGCATAGCCTGAGCTGAATATTTTTTGAACATTTAAAATTTGTTGGCGTCTGTAAGTGGAAAGTATGAAAGAGCTAAAAATTTTAGGGAAGAAGATTTTAAGGAGTTGAAGGGCCCAATCACTTTAATTTAAAAAAGAGGAGTAAGTTAAAATTTAAAAAGATAAAAATAGTGAGAAAAAAGTTGAAGAAGTCCCATCGTTAGCTGAAAGAGCTGAACATTTGAAAAGTTGAGATGGTTTAAATAGGTGAAAGTATGCAGAAGTTACAGAGAGCCTAAAGGAATAATAAAACGTGGAATAATAAAGAACAGGATAACAATAGGTGGAATGCTGTAGAACATATTATCAGATACAACACTACACAGAACGAAAAAGCATCAATTAGCTGAGATGGAGATGTGAAATATATTAGGTGAAAAGAATGGGTCTAAACAGAAGAAGAGAGAGAAAAGAAAAGAAAGGAAGAGAAAAAAAAAAAAGAAGAAAGAAGAAAAAAAAAAAAAAAAAAAAAAGAGGGAGAGAGAGAAAGAAAAAAAAAAGAAAAAAAAAAAGAGAGGAGAGAAAGAGAATAAAGACAGAAGGAGAGAGAAAAAAAAAGAAAAGAAAAGAAAGACAGGCGAATTTGACTAAAATTGATAAAAACTTTGAAAGTTTGAAGACTTTTGTATTATTATCGAAAGCCATATCCATTGGGGAGAAACAAGCATACCCCTAAAGAGCTGGAGAGGTGGATATATTGGCTGAAAAGACACGGGCTAAACATGGTTGAAACACAAATGACCCTGGAGGAAAGACAGAAGAGGAAGGAGAGGGAGGAAGGAGAGGAAGGAGGGAGAGAGAGAGAGAGACAGAGAAGGAGTGATGGAAAGGAAAAGATTGAGAGGATGGAGGGAGGGAGACAGAGGGAGGGAGAGACAGACGAGGAGGGAGAGACAGAGGAGGACTAAAGGAAGGAAGGAGGGGAACAGAGGAGGGAGGAAGACAGAGAAAAGGAGAAAGGAGGAAGGGAGGCATAGAGAAAGAGAAGGGAGAATGGGAGGGAGACAGACAGATAAGGAGACAAACAGACAGACAGAAGTGGAACTAAATGATCTAGCCTGATGATCATAGTTAGTCTAGTTAGTTGACCCTTACAGCAAGCCGAGTAATCAGTAGAACTGTCGTGAAAGGGTTGTCATGGTTACTAAGGGCCTGGGCCATGTTTATAAACATTCTTTGATCTGATAACGATAGACACGGTCTTAATAAGCACACCGCTGCACACACCAGCATAAACACTTAACAAGACCGAAAGCACAAACAAAGTCTGGACTGGAAAAAACTATAACCTACCAGTCAAATGACGTGATCCTGAGCACCACAAGGCCTTGTGAACGTCGGTATTAAATGTATGGATAAACAAAAAATGTGGTCATATCAGCGATTTCAAAGAGGTTCGCTAGTGCGTTTCGGCAAGAATAAAAAGTTATATAAAGAGTGAATAGAGGGGTTGTGATGTAATTTGCGAAACAAGCCAAAAGTAAAAGGCGACGTGAGCAGATATTCGAAACTGAACAAAATGATTGTATGAATTGTGGTATGACAAGTAGATACTTGCGAGAGCAGTTTTAAGAATTAAGATAATTTATCAGGCTTCACGGATGATGACATCATCACAACAACACACAAACTATTTATCGATAAAATTTCCTGAAATGATCACTAAACGCAAACAGCTTTTTCACAAAACTGTAAAAGATCAAACTGAAAAGATAAGTTTGGATAGCTGGAATATTTTGTGAATATTTTAAAGTTTGTTTGGTGTCTGTGGGTGAAAGTATGAAGGAGCTGAAACTTTTGAGAAGCAAGAAGATTTTAAGGAGTTGAAGCTTGGCTCATTCACTTCAATTAAAAGTATTCCTTCAGATATTTTAAAGTATAAATAAAATTAAGTTATCATTAATGCTTTATTTAAGTTAAAGATAGTTTCATCATTAAAGTATCACCGAGAGATTAGAAACCACTTGTCACGGAAAACTGAATAAAGCCAGGTCTTTCGGTGGAATCTGTCGACACGCGGGTCTGGGTGTGTCTGTGAAAGTGTTGTCATGTGGGCATGGCCAGTGGATATGTTTATAAAGGCATGATTTGATGGGGTGAGTGACGCTTTACTGGATCATCAGCTATTAATTGCTTCAATATTCAGAGTCCCTGAAGAACTCTATTCAATACCCACAGTGCAAACGAAGCGATACTTACTATCAGTCAAATAAACGTGATCTGGGCATCCTAGGAGCCAACCTTTAATGAGCGATATGGGTGCTCAAAATTTATATGGATAAGCAGCAAAAATGTATGGGTCATTATCAGCCATTCAAAAGTGCGTTGGATAAGAATTTGTAGGTATGGGACGTTGTTTGGGGCGTGGAAGCGATATGGACATCTTAATCATTTGGAGCTAAACTGGAGCCAAAAGTATAAGGGCGTGCTCAGCATGACTAGGCAGAGATTTCTGAAACTAGACAAAAATACCCTACGTTTGATGTATAAATTCCATTGTGACAAGTAGATATTGAGGCATTAGGGAGCAGGTTTACAAGATAGGGAACCCTAGAAAATCATCATCAGCTACAGGCTTCTGCCTCAGCCTGCGATCTCAAAATCCACTCAAGCCAGCAAATACCACACCCTCAACTTTGATAAATTAGAATTTTACAAGTGAGAATAATCACTAAACTTAAACAGTTTTCACGAAACTAGCCAAATATATCAACCTGAAAGTAGACCCCAGATAGCTGAATATTTTGTGAACAGTTTAAAGTTTGCATTCAAGTATGTAGGAACTTGGAAGGAATGTGGGAGGAATGCATTTTGGAAACAGAAGAGATTTTTAAGGGTTGAACCCTGCTCTCATTGACTTTGTGTTAAAAAAAAATGTTAAAGAAAGCTTAAAATTTTAAAAAATTATAAATGATGAAAATTTGAAGAAGTCCCATCATTAGCTGAAAGAGCTGAACATTTGAAAAGTTGAATGGTTTAAATAGGTGAAAGTATGCAGAAGTTACAGAGAGCCAAAAAACGTACGGAAGAGGGAAATAAAAACTAGAAAATGCATTTCCTGCAGAAAATGCGTGGGAATGCTGAACAGCTGAATTGCTAAAGCTAAACTGGTTGAATAGCTTAAATCCGTAAGAAGAAGTTGAAGTAGTGAAAATAGTTGAAAAAGTGGAAATCGGTTTAATGAGTATGAATTTCATTAAAAAGTTAAAAGCTGATGCTAAACTGAACTGTTGGCTTTAAAAGTTGAATAAGACAAAAGATGTAGAACATTGTGAGGTTTGAGTATATGTTCTAACTGATAATGACTCACAAATGCAGAAATATGAAACAATTTGTATGAAAAATCTTAAAGCTCAAACGCATTGCACTGAACTGCTGATACATCTGGAAAATGTTCAGTTGGAAGCTAAACTGCATTACCTAAAGGAAGAGCTAAAATACTTCATTAGAAAAGCTATAACCTGAACTGTAATACTGTCAAAGATGAAAGTTGAAATGAATTGCCTGAAAAGGCTGAAAGAAGAAGTACTTTGTATTATCATCAGACTTATGGCGCATTTCCATTACATGGTACTGACTCTATTCGCCTTTTTTGGTTTTCCATTACGAAAAAAAGTCCCTGGTACCTGCTAACAGGTACTTTTTTTAGTACCACTCAGTCGAGGTTCCAAGTGAGCTGATGAGATACTAAAAGGTAACGTAAAAACCTGCAGACTACAGATTGGTCGGAAAGAATCATCACTGATCACGCGCGTCATCGGCTATTAGCGACAGACGGGGTGTCCTGAACCAACCCAGCATGTTTTAAATAGTTTAGCCAGTGGTGTTTGTTTGCTGCCTCCAGCTTCTTTTAGAAAACAAGTTGTTCTTGGTCCTGGGGAGGCTCCACGCGAGAGCTTTCTGGGAGCATTAAGTGGCTGATGGTTCTCCGCTGGTAATATGACGAGCCGGTGTGTGTGTCTGTGTGTGTGTTGTTTGTGTGTGTGTGAGTGAGTGTGTCTGTGTGTGTTTGTGTGTGTGTGTTTGTGTGTGTGTGTCTGTGTGTTTGCGTTTCTGTGTGTCTGTGTGTGTGATTGCATGTGTGTGTGTGTGTTTGTGTGTGTGTGTGTCTGTGTGTGTCTGTGTCTTTGTGTGTGTGTGTTTGTGTGTGTGTGTGTTTGCGTGTGTGTCTGTGTGTGTGTGTGACTTTGTCTGTGTTTGAGTGTGGGTCTGTGTGTGTGTGTGTGTGTGTGTATGTATGTGTTTTATGTGTCTGTGTGTATGTCTTTATGTGTGTGCGTGTGTGTCTGTGTGTGTATGTGTCTGTCTATGCGTGTTGTGTGTGTCTGTGTGTCTGTGTGTGTGTGTCTGTGTGTTTTTGTGTGTGTATGTCTGTGTCTCTGTGTGTGTGTCTTTATGTGTGTTTGTGTGTGTGTGTGTGTCTTTGTGTGTGTGCGTGTGTGTCTGTGTGTGTATGCGTGTATTGTGTGTGTGTTTGTGTGTATGTTGTGTTTGTGTGTGTGTGTGTGTTTTTGCAATTGTGGCGGTCTGTGTGTGGGAGTGTGTGGATTTTGTGCGTGTGTGATGTTTGAGTGTGTGTGTGTCCAGCCGTATGTGTGTGTGTGTGTGTGTGTGTGTGTGTGTGTGTGTGTGTGTGTGTGTGTGTTTATGTGTCTGTGTGTGTGTCTTTGTGTGTGTGCGTGTGTGTCTGTGTGTGTGTATGCGTGTGTGTATGTGTGTTTGTGTGTATGCGTGTGTTTGTGTGTGTGTGTGTGTGTGCGTGTGCAATTGTGTGCAGGTCTGTGTGTGTGAGTGTGGGATTTTGTGCGTGTGTGTGTGTGCATGTTTGAGTGTGTGTGTGTGTGTGTCTGGTTAAGAAAAAAAGAGAAAAAGAGATAAGAGGAAAAAGGAAAAAAACTGTCATTCAAAGCAATTTCCAATTGCTACATATGTCAGAGGTAAAAATCCTCATAAGTGGGACTTGAACTCCTGATCTCCTACATCAAAGTCAGACATCTTAACCATTAAATTACCTCTTTAGACACAAGAGGTCATGTGTCTTCATCTATTTAATGACTTCATCTGTTGAATCATAAACATTGTAGATTAGCCAGCGTGAGAGCTGTTGAGGATGCCTTCAATGAAGCCTTAATAAATCCAAAACAGTACATGCTATCCATACAGTGACTTCACCGTGGGAAACAGGAAGCCTTTGTGAACGTCTCCATCTAAAATTCAGGTGGCTAAACTTAAACATGTGGGCATATCAGCGATTTAAAAAAGTGGTTTGCTGTGAGTTTCGCTGGGAAATGCAAAGAAAGTTATACAGGAGAGTGAATGGAGGGAGTTGTGTTACTCTTGTCGTTTGGAAGCTCAAACAGCCAAAAGTAAAAGGTGTATCACAAAACTGAGCACATTTCCTGAAACTAGACAAAAATACCTACGTTTTGATCTATAACTTGTGTATGACAAGTAGATATTGTGGGCGTGAGAACAATTTATTGAGAAGGGACAAAGATAATTTTTTTAAGGCTCTGTGCTCTAGCTGTGATGTCATCCACTCTAAGCAGCGCAATACACACTCTGTTTAATCGATAAAATTTCCAGAAATGATCACTAAACTTAAACAGCTTTTTCACAAAAACTGTAAAAGATATCAAACTGAATAGCCATAGCCTGATAGCTGAATATTTTGTGAAAATGTTAAAGTTTGTTTGCCGTCTGTAGGTGAAAGTACGAAGGAGCTGAAAATTTTGGGAGCGGAAGAAGATTTTAAGGAGTTGAAGGCTGCTCTCATTCACTTCAATGTTAAAAAAAAGTGTTAAAAAGCTTAAAATTTTAAAAAGTATAAATAGTAGAAAAAAAGTTGAAGAAGTCCCATCATTAGCTGAAAGAGCTGAACATTTGAAAAGTTGAATGGTTTAAATAGCTGAAAGTATGCAGAAGATACGGAGAGCCAAAAAACGTGCGGAAGACGGAATAATAACTAGAAAATGCATTTCCTGCAGAAAATGCGTGGGAATGCTGAATAGCTGAATTGCTAAAGCTAAACTGGTTGAATAGCTTAAATCCGTAAGAAGTTGAAATAGTGAGAATAGTTGAAAAAGCGGAAATTGGTTTAATAAGTATGAATTTCATTAAAAATGTTAAAGGTTTATGCTAAACTGAACGGTTTGCTTTAAATGTTGAATAATGACAAAATATGTAGAACATTGTGAGGTCTGAGTAGATTTTCTAACTGATAATGACTCATATATGCAGAAATATGAAACAAATTAATACTGTAATACTGTTAAAGATGAAAGTTGAAAAGGCTGAAAGAAGAAATATTTTCATTATTATCAGCTATATACTGCATAGAACGAAAAAGCATCAATCTAGCTGAGATGAGATGTGAAATATATTAGGTGAAAAGAATGGGGCTGAACAAGAAGAAAGAGAGGAAGGAGAGAAGAAAGGAGAGCAGGAGAGAAGAGAGAGGAGAGAAAGAGAATAAAGAGAGAAGGAGAGAGAGGAAAGAGAGGAGAGGAAAAAAAAGAGCAACTTTGACTAAAATTGACTAAAAAGGCTGAAAGTTTAAAGACTTTGTATTATTATCAGCCATAGCCATTGCGTAGAAAAAACAAGCATGACCCTAAAGAGCTGAGAGGTGGATATATTGCCTGAAAAGAAACGGGCTATATAGATGGATGAAATCACAAATCACAAATGACCCTGGAGGGAGAGACAGAAGGAGGAAGGGAGAGAGGGAGTGAGAGAGAGGAAGGGAGGGAGAGAGAAGGAGTGATGGAAGGAGAGAGAGAGATTGAGAAGGATGGAGGGAGGTAGGGAGAGACAGAGGGAGGGAGAGAAGGAGGGAGGAAGACTGATGGAAGGAAGGAAGGAAGGAGGGGAACAGAGGAGGGAGGAAGGCAGAGAAAAGAGAAAGAAGGAGGGAGGGAGGAATAGAGAAAGAGAGGGAAACAGGAGGGAGGGATACAGACAGAGGGAGGGAGGGAGACACAGAAAGGAGACAGACAGACAGACAAACAGACAGAAGTGGAACCCAATGATATAGACTGATGATCATAGTTAGTCTAGTTAATTGACTCCTACAGCAAGCCTGGAGTAATCAGGTAGACTGTCTGTGAAAGGGTTGTCATGGTTACTAAGGGCCTGGGCCATGTTTATAAACATCTCTTTGATCTGTTAACGATCGCACCTGGTCTTAATGTCTCCTGTAGCACACTGCAGCAATTCAGACACTGAGAGCAAGCTGTCAAACAAAGCCTCGGACTGGCAAAACCATAACTGATATCACTCAAATGACGTCATCCTGAGCACCACAAGGACTTTGTGAACATAACGGTGTAAAATTTATATGGATAAACATAAAAATGTGGGCATATCAGCGATTTAAGAAAGTGGTTCGCTGTGCATTTCGCTGGGAAATGCCAAGAAAGTTATACAGGAGAGTGAATGGAGGGAGTTGTGTTACTCTTGTCGTTTGGAAGCTCAACCAGCCAAAAGTAAAAGGCGTATCACAAAACCGAGTAGACAGCCTGAAACTAGACAAAAATACCTACGTTTTGATGTATAAATTGGGTATGACAAGTAGATATTGTGGGCGTGAAAACAACTTATTGAGAAGGGACAAAGATACATTTTTTGAAGCTTCACCCTCTGAGCGATGACATCATCACTCTAACCAGCCACACACACACTCTGTTTAATCGATAAAAAATCCTGAAAAGATCACTAAACTTAAACAGATATTTCACAACAACTGTAAAAGTTATCAAACTAAAAAGCCATAGCCTGATAGCTGAATATCTTGTGAACATTTTAAAGTTTGTTTGGCATCTGTAGGTGAAAGTATGAAGGAGCTGAAAATTTTGGGAGCGGAAGAAGATTTTAAGGGTTTGAAGCAATCTCTCATTGACTTCAATGTTAAAAAAAAGTGTTAAAAAGCTTAAAATTTTAAAAAGTATAAATACTAGAAAAAAAGTTGAAGAAGTTCCATCATTAGCTGAAAGAGCTGAACATTTGAAAAGTTGAATGGTTTAAATAGGTGAAAGTATGCAGAATTTACAGAGAGCCAAAAAACGTACGGAATAAAACGTAGAATAATAAAGAACAGGATAACAATAGGTGGAATGCTGTAAAACAGCATTCCCCCAACTAGAAAATGCATTTCCTGCAGAAAATGCGTGGGAATGCTTAATAGCTGAATTGCTAAAGCTAACTGGATAAATAGCTTAAAAACTCAGAAAGAAGAAGTTGAAATAGTGAGAATGTTAGAAAAAGTGGAAATTGTTAAAAAGTTCAAAGTTGACGCTAAACTGAATTGTTGGCTATACAAGTTGAAAAATGACAACATATGTAAAACATTGTGAGGTCTTTAGCTGAAGCAGAAGAATAGTTGAAAAAGTGGAAATTAGTTCAATAAGTATGAATTTCATTGAAAAGTTGAAGAACACCACTAATAAAATATAATATAATATATAATAATAAAAGAATTTCTTGAAATACATTTGTAGAAAAGCGGGAAGCTAAACTGTAAAACTGTCAAAAGTGGAAGTTTCAATAAATTGACTAAAAAGACTTATTATCAGCTATATCATTGCATAGAACAAACAAGAGAGAAAGAGAGGGATAGAGAGGAAAGGAGAGGGAGAGAGGGAAAGAAAGAGAGAGAGAGAGAGGGGGGAGGGAGGGAGAGAGGGAGGGAGAAGGAGGGATGGAGAGAGAAGGAAATAGAGAGAGGGACAGGGAGAGAGAGAGAGGGATGAGAGAGAGGGGGAGAGAGAGAGGGGGATGAGAGAGAGAGAGAGAGAGACAAAGAGAGAGAAAGAGGAGAGAGAGAGGGAAAGAGAGAGAGAGAGGATAGAGATGGAGAGAGAGAGGCAAAGGGAAAGAAAGAGACAGAGAGAGAGAGAGAGAGAGAAGGGGAAAGAGAGTGATAGAGAGAGAGAAAGGAAGAGAGGGGGAGGTAGAGACAGGGAGGGAGAAGGAGGGATGGAGAGAGTGAAAGAAAAAGAGAGAGAGAGAGGGATAGAGAGAGAAAGAGAGAGAGACGGATAGAGAGGGAGAGAGAGGCAGATGGAAAAAGAGAGATAGAGAGGGGGAGCGAGAGAAGACAGACAGACAGACCAGAACAAGAGAATAGAACAGAGAAGACAGACTAAAGTTCTGCCTGTAGAATCTGGGTGTGTATCTGTTGTCATGGTAACGACTGGCCAGTGAATGTTTGTAGTAGTTGAAGTAGTGAAAGTAGTAGAAAAAGTGGAAATCGTTTTAAGAAGTATGAATTCATTAAAAAGCTAAAAGTTGACGCTAAAAACTGTGGCAACTAGTTGAAAAATGAACAAATATAAATCGAACATTGTGAGGTCTGGGGAGGGAGAGACAAAGAGAGAGAAAGAGAAGGAAGAAAGAGAGAGGGAAAAGAGAGAGGGAGAAAGATGGAAAGAGAGAGAGAAGGAAAGAAAGAGAGAGACACAGAGAGAGAGAAAGAGGAAAAAGAAAAAAGGAAAAAAAAAAAAGAGAGAGAGAGAGAGGGAAAGAAGAGATGGAGAGAGAGAGAGACAAGAGGGAGGGAAGGAAGGAGAAGAGAGGGAGGGAGACAGAAAAGAAAAAGAAGGGAGGAAGGAGGAAGAGAGAAATGGAGGAGGGAGACAAAAACAAAAAAACAGAGGAGGGACAGAGAGAGAAAAGGAGGCAGGGAGGGAGACAGACAGATTAGGAGACAGACAGAAGTGGAAGGCAACAGATCTAGACTACTGTTCATATTACTGCCTGTAGTATCTGTATAGACTACTGTTCATATTACTGCCTGTAGTATCTGTATAGACTACTGTTCATATTACTGCCTGTAGTATCTGTATAGACTACTGTTCATATTACTGCCTGTAGTATCTGTATAGACTACTGTTCATATTACTGCCTGTAGTATCTGTATAGACTACTGTTCATATTACGTCTTAGTATCTGGGTGTGTCTGTGTGGTGTTGTCATGGTAACGAATGGCCAGTGGATATGTTTATAAACATGCTTTGATGTCTGTAATCGAAGTTGATGAGCAACACCTGCTGAACTCACCGTGCTGTGCTGAGCTCATTACAGAGTCCCTGAGAGCGAGCTCTCAAACAAAGCCTCACAGTGGCAAAACGATAACTGCTATCAGTCAAATGACGTGATCCTGAGCACCACAAGGCCTTTGTGAACGTATCGGTATAAAATTTATATGGATAAACGTAAAAATGTGGTCATATCAGCGATTTCAAAAAGTGTTTCGTTCAGTGTTTCGCTGAGAAATATCAAGGAGTTTTAACATTGGAGCCAATAGAGAAAGATATAGACCTCTTGTCATTTGGAAGCTCAACCAGCCAAAAGTAAAAGGCGTATCACAAAACTAAGCAGATTTCCTGAAACTAGACAAAAATACCTACGTTTTGATGTATAAATTGGGTATGACAAGTAGATATTGTGGGCGTGAAAACAACTTATTGAGAAGGGACAAAGATCATTTTTTCGAAGCTTCACCCTCTAGCTATGATATCATCCACTCTAGCTCACGCAATACACACTCTGTTTAATCGATAAAATTTCCTGAAATGATCACTAAACTTAAGCAGCTTTTTAATGAAAACTGTAAAAGATATCAACCTGAAAAGATATAGCCTGATAGCTGAATATTTTGTGAACATTTTAAAGTTTGTTTGACGTCTGTAGGTGAAAGTTTGAAGGAGCTGGAAATTTTGGGAGCGGAAGAAGATTTTAAGGGTTTGAAGCAAGCTCTCATTGACTTCAATGTTAAAAAAAAAGTGTTAAAAAGCTTAAAATTTTAAAAAGTATAAATAGTAGAAAAAAAGTTGAAGAAGTCCCATCATTAGCTGAAAGATATGAACATTTGAAAAGTTGAATGGTTTAAATAGCTGAAAGTATGCAGAAGTTACGGAGAGCCAAAAAAACGTACGGAATAAGAATAAATAAAAACCGAATAACAATAGTTGAACAGCATTCCCACTAACTAGAAAATGCATTTCCTGCAGAAAATGCGTGGGAATGCTGAACAGCTGAATTGCTAAAGCTAAATTGGATGAATAGCTTAAATACGTAAAAAGAAGATGAAGTAGTGAAAATAGTTGAAAAAGTAGGAATGGTTTTAATTAACTTGAATTTTATATCATAGTACCACTAATGTACAAAAGATGTGGAATAATTCAAGTTTTTTTTGAAAAGCTTATGCTAAAGCTAAACTGGATTGCTGGTTAAAATGTGTAAGAAAAAGGTGAAGTTGTCAGACAGACGGACGGGCAGACAGAGAAAGAGGAAAGAGAGAGGACAGAGAAAGAGGAAAGAGAACAGAGAAAGAGGACAGAGAAAGAGGACAGAGAACAGAAAGAGAAAGAGGACAGAAAGAGTAAAGAGAACACAGAACAGAGGGCAGAAAGAGGAAAGAAGAAAGAGTACAGAAAGAGGATAGAAGAAAGAGTACAGAAAGAGGAAAGAAGAAAGAGGACAGAAAGAAGAAAGAGGACAGAAAGAGGACAGAGAGCGAGAGGACAGAAAGAGGAAAGAAGAAAGTGCAAAGAAGAAAGAGGACAGAAAGAAGAAAGAGGACAGAAAGAGAACAGAGAGCGAGAGGACAGAAAGAGGAAAGAAGAAAGTGGAAAGAAGAAAGAGGACAGAAGAAAGAGAACAGAGAGAGGAAAGAGGACAGAGGACAGAGATGAAAGAGAACAGAGAGCGAGACGATAGAAAGAGGAAAGAAGAAAGAGAACAGAAAGAGGACAGAAAGAGGAAAGAAAGAGGAAAGAGAACAGAGAGCGAGAGGACCGAAAGAGGAAAGAGGACAGAAAGAGGAAAGAAGAAAGAGGAAAGAGGACAGAAAGAGGAAAGAGAGTGAGAGGACAGAAAGAGGAAAGACGAAAGAAGACAGAAAGAGAGCAGAGGACAGACAGACAGACAGAGACCAGGACAGAGAACAGAGAACAGAGAACAGAGAACAGAGACCAGGACAGACAGACAGACAGACAGACAGACAGACAGACAGACAGACAGACCAGAACAAGAGAATAGAACAGAGAAGACAGACAGACAGAAGTGGAAGGCAACAGATCTAGACTACTGTTCATATTACTGCCTGTAGTATCTATATAGACTACTGTTCATATTACTGCCTGTAGTATCTGTATAGACTACTGTTCATATTACTGCCTGTAGTATCTGGGTGTGTCTGTGAAAGTGTTGTCATGGTAACGAATGGCCAGTGGATATGTTTATAAACATGCTTTGATGTCTGTAATCAAGTTGATGAGCAACACCTGCTGAATCTGTCAGCTGTGCTGTGCTTCAGCTATTCAGAGTCCCTGAGAGCGAGCTCTCAAACAAAGCCTCACAGTGGCAAAACGATAACTGCTATCAGTCAAATGACGTCATCCTGAGCACCACAAGGCCTTTGTGAACGTTTCGGTATAAAATTTATGTTGATAAACTTAAAAATGTGGGCATATCAGCGATTTAAAAAAGTGGTTCGCTGTGCGTTTCACTTGGAATTGTGGAGCATTTTTAATATGGGAGCCAATCGAGGAAGATTTCAAACTCTTGTCATTTGGAAGCTTGCTGAGCCAAAAGTATAAGATGTATCACAAAACTGAGCAGATTGGCTGAAACGAGACAAAAATACCTACGTTTTGATGTATAAATTGTGTATGACAAGTAGAAAATGTGGGCGTGAGAGCAATTTAAAGGGGTGATAGAATGCAAAACCGATTTTACCCTGTCATAGTTGAATAACGACAGTTCAGTGGGTAAATAGGACATATATAGAAGCTCAAAATCCCACTGACACCCCTTTACTATGAAAATCTCATATTTTGAAACTGCCGCTGAAAACGGGCGAATCCCAACAAAGCTGGAAGTTGACGTCAACCTCCCAAAAACCGGAACCTTTGTCAGCCCATGGGTGTATTAAGAGAACGGTCACGCCCCAACATTTACATAGGCTACACAACTGACCTGAGATCAGGTAGTTTTCTGAATCTAGCTAGGTCACGCAGATCTCTGTTATTCCATTACAAAATTCACTTCTGAAACTTTTGTGCGAGAAATCTAAACAAAAAACGCTCAAATACGGGCCGCTTTACAAAAATGGATGGCTATTTGAAAATTTTCTCAGACTGTGTGTCGGAGTTTAGTGCCGGTGTTGGTGCTGCCTGGGTTGCTACATCGCGCCGCCCTGACCGGCAGTGTCAGCGAAGCTTGTTACCGCCGCAATCTTTTACCGCAGCCCGCAGGTTCCAGTTAATCTTATAATGGGTATGTGTGTTGAGTTATTTAAACAAACAATCGGGAAATAAACGCCTCTTGTCCGTGAGTCTCATTGATAGAGCGCGGTGAGATGGAGTCCATCAATGAGAGCTGCTAGCCTCCTCCTAACTCTGACATTCACAAAAATACATTCAATTGAAATCCGAAATCGGACAAGTGTTAGCTAAGCTTTGTAAGACCTTGAGGAACCTATAATATTCATGCCGGGACGAAATTCAAACTGTAAATATACTTTAGTTATGCGAAGTGAGCAAGCTGCGTATATTCCCATTGTAATGAATGGGACATATAGCAAGCAGCTGCTCCACCTTACAAAGACGCTCTTGGTTCATAAAAATGCCTTAAAATCAAATCGGACACAACGGTTAGCTTTATAAGACATTGGGGAATGATGTTGTATAAGTGGCGGAGCGAAATTCAAACTGTAAATATAATTTAGTTATGGCGACAATGTAGCTAGCTAGCTCGCGGTATTTCCCCATTGTAATGAATGGGACATATAGCAAGCAGCTGCTTTCCTACAAAGACTCCGCGTTCATAAAAATGCCTTAAAATCAAAATCGGACACAACGGTTAGCTTTATAATACATTGGGGAATGATGTTATATAAGTGGCGTGACGAAATTCAAACTGTAAATATAATTTAGTTATGGCGACAGTGTAGCTAGCTAGCTGCGGTATTTCCCCATTGTAATGAATGGGACATATAGCAAGCAGCTGCTCGTCCTACAAAGACGCCTTGCGTTCATAAAAATGCCTTAAAATCGAATCGGACACAACGGTTAGCTTTATAAGACATTGGGGAATGATGTTGTATAAGTGGCGTGATGAAATTCAAACTGTAAATATAATTTAGTTATGGCAAAAGTGTAGCTAGCTAGCTGCGGTATTTCCCCATTGTAATGAATGGGACATATAGCAAGCAGCTGCTTTCCTACAAAGACGCCTCGCGTTCATAAAAATGCCTTAAAATCAAATCGGACACAACGGTTAGCTTTATAATACATTGGGGAATGATGTTATATAAGTGGCGTGACGAAATTCAAACTGTAAATATAATTGAGTTATGACGAAAGTGTAGCTAGCTAGCTGCGGTATTTCCCCATTATAATGAATGGGACATATAGCAAGCAGCTGCTTTCCTACAAAGACGCCTCGCGTTCATAAAAATGCCTTAAAATCAAATCGGACACAACGGTTAGCTTTATAAGACATTGGGGAATGATGTTATATAAGTGGCGTGACGAAATTCAAACCATAAATATATTAGTTATGCCGGCAGCTGGCCACGGAGCCCCGTAGTGCAGTATCCACAAAGGGTGACTTTGCGCTGGGTATGGAGCCCAGAAGGGCCGCTGCTCTCGTCAGACTGTGTGGAGCTCCTAAAGTCCGACACGTCTTACCAAATTTGCAAATAGCCATCAATTTTTGTAAAACGGCCCATATTTCAGCTTTATATAGTTGATTTCTCGCTTAAAAAAGTCTCAGAAGTGAATTTGGTAATGAAACATTGCAGTGTCTGGAATATGAGATTCTGCCGCTTCTCTAATGTATGTGTATTGGGGATTCGCTCAACCAATCAGCGCGCGTCTCTAATGTCTGCGTATGGCAAGTCGCTCAACCAATCAGCGCGCAGCTCATCTAAATATTCATGACCATACCATATTTGGAAGAAAAGCTCTTGTTACAAATAGGGCCAAAACACAGGGATGCATAAGGGCCAGTAAAATATCAACCAGGCCATTTTCAGCCCAACCAATGTTACATACCCCATTAGGAGACCATAAGGAACAGTGTGAAATACCCTATATAATCATTCTATCACCCCTTTAAGGAGAAGGGACAAAGATATTTTTTTAAGGCTCTGTGCTTTAGCTATGATGTCATCCACTCTAAGCAGCGCAATACACACTCTGTTTAATCGATAAAATTTCCTGAAATGATCACTAAACTTAAACAGCTTTTTCACAAAAACTGTAAAAGATATCAAACTGAAAAGCCATAGCCTGATAGCTGAATATTTTGTGAACATTTTAAAGTTTGTTTGGCGTCTGTAGTTGAAAGTATGAAGGAGCTGAACATTTTGGGAAAATTTTTGCTGTAGAACAGCATTCCCCCAAATAAAGATAAAGCCTCAGCTCTAACAGAGGTATTTAAAGCCGCTTCTCTTTTCCTCCTGGCTCTGTGTCTCTCACGCTCATAAGATTGCAGGTAATCTCCTCTCTGATGTCAGAGAGGGCAAATAAATCTTCCCCAAAACGCAGCGAAAAGAGCGTCTGGGCAAACTAAGAGAGAAGAGCACTTTTTGGCCTCTGTTTAACAGAGGTATTCAAAGCCGCTTCTCAGATAGTCTTTTTTCTTTTTTTCTTTTTCTTTTCCTCCCTTACACTCAGCGAGCGCAAGGGAACCCCTCTCCGGCTGGGAGAGGCATAATGAATCTTCCCCAATGCAACAGAAAGTGCAAGGGTAGATGGAGAAGGCTTCATGGCATCCTGATGCCACGTAAAGCGCTTGGGTAAAAGAGCCCGAAGGGAGCCCAAAAGGGACCCAAAAGGGGCTCAAAAGGGGCTCAAAAGGCACCTGAAAAGGGGTTGCTACTCGGCAAAAACACTCATATTTATACACAAAAACATTTTACTCCTCCCAAAATTATCAAAAGGGACATACTATATGTACTTCCCTATCCTTGTAAGGTAATGTAGGAAACACTTCACAAATAACGTTACAGTAATGAACCTCATGAACTCTACAGCTCGTGTGCTGTGTATGGCCACACATGTGCCTTCAAGACGCACACACACACAGCTGCATGCACCGGTCAAGGCCGCAGCTTCTGCCTGTGCTCTTTTTATCTGTCTCGGTGCTTTCCTACACTCTTCACATTTTCTCAATGAGAGCTCTTTCTGTCATAAAAAAACAGATCAGTATGTAAGCAAAAGACAGATTAATATATGAGCAAAAACAGATTAATATATAAGCAAGATATATGTTATTTTTTGGGGAGTTTCAACACACACACTCAATGATATAGTTTGCTTTTCAAAACACATCTATTCAAGTGATTATATGGTTATTCTGTTATTACTTACAACGTTATATATGTTGCAAAGCAAGGAATGACATAGATTCTGCCATATCTTTGTTTCTGGGTTTTCATCTGGCCTTGCGGACAACAAAACACAACCAATCAAAATGCTACACTTATTTACCAGGGCACAAACACACTCCTTACATGTGCAAACACATTATGTCATAACTGAACACTAACCAATCACTGCTTTAGTATAGGCCTATACAGAGGTCAAAGGTCAGATTACCTGTTTTGAACAATGGATGCCAACAATAGACAGAGAGCAAGGGGAGGAGGATGGCGAGACAGGGGACAACAACGAAGAGGAGGAAGAGGGAAGAAGAGGAAGAAGGAGAGTCATCTCTGATGAGATCATCATGTGATCAACCACGGATTGACCAATGAGAGAAGCCCATCTTGAGTAGCTTTAAGGTGGCGTCCATACTGCATGCAACTATCTAATGACTATTTCAGCATTACAAATCAATCAGACTTTGTTTTGCACAAAGTGCCCCCCCGCCCTGACACACAAGCACGCACAAACACACACCACACACACGCACGCACACACACACACACACACACACACACACACACACACACACACACACACACATATTCTTTATTCTAAAAATGATACCTTTGGTTTACATATGTTTGTACTTTTGTTTTCTTGTGTCATGCTACTGTATACAACACTGTGCTACTCTTAAAAACGTAGTTTTGCCCAATAAATATTTTCTGTTTTACTGTAACATTACATTGTTTTTTACAGTGCACTTTTCAACCCCTCTCAGCAGATGACTTTCTCTCTAGAACATTGTAAATGTAGATATAAGCCTATGAAAGACAAAAGAGCTTTAGATTTAGAACAACATTGTGTACATGGTATATCCAAAAATGTACTATTATGAAAAAAGTGTTTGCCATTTGATGCAAATGCTTCATTTTGAGATGTGTTTATGGTATTTTGAATGCAGTGTTTCATTTTGAAGGAGATGTGAGGCATTTTGCATTTTGTGTGTGCAGTTTTGGGAATTGCGTGTAGAGTTTTGAAAAAAGGAGACATAGATTTGAAAATGTGTGTAAGCAGTTGGAAAAAACTGTAATAAAGCTGATGGAAAAACAGGTCAACAGTGCAATCAAGTGACGGAGAGAGAAAACTGCAGGACATTAGAAACTAAAGACAAACTAATGAACTGATCAAATAAAAATACACAGAAGAAATCAAGATGTTTACATGTGAGGGAACATGTGAAGACTCAATTATTCACCCTCTCTCAGTGGCCACCGGGAGGCCGTGGCAGGGCTTACCGGGGTATCTGGTGAAGCATGGTCAGCATCCTGTCCTGGGGGCCTAAGCAAGCTGGGGGTTCGGATTATTTGGGCTGGGAGGCCAAGGTCCAGGGTGGCTTCGATCTGAGGAGGAGGAGAGTGTCTGGGAGGAGAAAAGGCTGGATGAGAGGCCCTCTCATTATTGCAGTCCCTGGCATAATGATCTGGCCTTTGGTAGTGCCGACAGATAACTGCTCTGAAGTTGTCTTTGTAAAGGCCTTTTAGGCTTTACTTAAATATGAAGTTTAAAGTGTTAATAAAGTTTCCATTTGAAGGAAAGTGTTAAAGAATGTGACATTACTGGAAGCACTCTGATCATCGTCTCTTCCATTCTTAATGAATATTTATCACTATTTCATTACTCTTTCTATGTTACCTGGGATGTTATTCTGTATATGTTAAGGGCTTTTACACCTTCAAATACTTTAATACTTGCAGACGAAAAACAACTTTAATGTGACTACAACTTAATATTTTTTTTAATTCATAAGTTGATCACATTCATTTATCCCAAACACTCCTGTGTGGCATACCTTAGGCGGGGTTTGAACCCCCGTCTCCTGGTTAGCGGTCGGCGTCCTCCCCCACTGGACCATCTGCTGCTGATCAACAAAGAAACTTCACCTTCATCAACCTGCAGAGAAACACAGTTTACACTTTGTTCTTTTTTGCTTCTGTTGCCCCTTAAATCCTCTCCAAACCCTTTTAAACCCATATAACATCTTAAAACACCTTAAAGCCCACAGATATGGAGCAACTCTCTGACTTTATAGATGAATTAAAATATGGCTCCACTTTCAAAGTGCTGACAGCTCTGCTGTTTGAGCACATGCACCAAACAGCAGCTCGGAGTATTCAGACGCCACGCTGAAGTTTTAGAGGAACAGCTGATTCAGTGTTTAGCCCACTACTTTTTAAGAGTTTTTTTAATTTAAGGGTTGAGTAATCCTAAAAGGACTTACATTTTTTTTTTTTTTTTTAAGAATAATGAAATAAGTTGAGGAGCATGTAACAGCTGGATTTGAACTTGTGACTTTAAAGTCTTGCAGCCAAACTGCTCCAAGAGACTTTAAGGTTTCTGTCACATTCAGGGTCTCATCAAAAAGTTGTAAGTTTGAGGGTTAGTTTGAATTCCTGATCCCATTCAGAGAGTTGCTCCACATTTGCAACTGGATTATAGCCTCACAATGTCCGCACAAGCACCTAACCAACAAAACGCTTATGTGCTAGTGCTAAACCGCTTGGATGGACTCCACAGTCCCTGTCTCAGTGTTAAAATCTTAGGTTGTAGGATATCACAAGACAAAACATTGCTGGCTTAAATTAAGACAATCTACATGTATGTTTAATCTAAAACAAGGTCGAAAATATGTTTTCTAAAGCAGATTTATTGTATAACACCAATGTACTAGCCTAGATGAACCAGCGTTAGCCACCATGCTACACATTAACTCACCAAGTCACTTGCCCTATTCGCCACTGGTTTTCTTGACACCACAACTCTACTTCTCTCCTCTGCCCATTGTTCCTCCCCCTGATCTCCCCCGCTAATCTTCCCCTGGCCTCTATCTCTTCTAGGAGGCTCATAATTAGGCCTGTGGGCCATCATAGGCATGTTCGCCGACGTTGGAGAGCTCGGTTTCTTCATCCACGTCCATTGTAATTTGAGCATGAACTTGACCAGACTCCCTCGTGTTACATCACTTCCGGTCAGTGATAGATAGATGCGGAAGTTATTTTATCACAATTTTATCTCAAAATATCGTTTCGGGAGGTTATATATTCCTCCAGTTTTGAAAATCTAGTTGTTTATCATTAATATACACTATGCTGTATGGAATGCCGTTTCAGAATTAAATAAATGAATAAATACATAAATAAATGAATACATACATAAATACATGATATTTATTTATTTCAAGAGACTTTTATTTCATAAGTCCACATTTATTTATTTCAAGAGACTTTTATTTTCCTAATGCCACATTTATTTATTTCAAGAGACTTTTATTTTCCTAATGCCACATTTATTTATTTCAAGAGACTTTTATTTTCCTAATGCCACATTTATTTATTTTACTCTCTATGTATTTCAAGTTCTTATATGCAAATCAGGGAGCGTGGCTATCTCGCACATTCAGAACAAGGTGAATGGGACTTCTTTGGCAGACCAACAACAGGACAATTTTAACAATTTTCGCCATCTTTTTCATCACTAAATTCACTTCTGAGAACATTTTAGGCGAGAAATGATCTGTTTAGATTTTGAATATAGGCAGTCTTGCGAAAATCGTTGCCGAATTGACAATTTGTTCAAAGTTTTCGGAGTTGAGAAGCTCCATATAGTGACGCGACAGCCAGCTAGCGTCTGCCGGGGCTGCTAGTTCGTCGCTCAGAGAACCCAATGTAAGCAGGTCTCTCTCTCACACACACACACACACACACACACACACACACACAAACACACACATGGCCAAAGCGCAGCAGGCACAGGCGGGGGAGAGAGAGATACCTGTTTCTCTTCGAGAAAAATTCCCATTCACCTTGTCTCACTTCACCTTCAACGGAAATGTTCAGTTTAATGTGAATTAGAGCAGTCGTTTGCCCGCTAGCTCACTTAACAACGCCTCAGCTGTTGTGTCAACCCACAGTGGACAGAGTACCACGAGCTGCCTGTTGTGGTGCTCTGCAGGTCAGCGCTAGTTGGTGGTCTAGTTACCCCAGAATAGGTGACTGTGGGCTGGGCACACAGCACCGGAAACTGCCGGTCGTGTTGCTCCGTCAGGTCAGCGCTAGTTGTTGGTCTAGTTACCCCAGAATAGGTGACTGTGGGCTGGGCACACAGCACCGCAAACTGCCGGTTGTGGTGCTCCGTCAGGTCAGCGCTAGTTGGTGGTCTAGTTACCCCAGAATAGGTGACTGTGCGCTGGGTAAAGAGTACCGTGAACTGCCGGACGTGTTGCACTCTCACTTCGCCAGCCTTTTTTTGCCAACGGCTCTGTTCTGAATGTGAGAGATAGCCACGCCCCCTGATTTGCATATAAGAACTTGAAATAAATAGAGAGTGAAATAAATAAATGTGGCATTAGGAAAATAAAAGTCTCTTGAAATAAATAAATGTGGACTTATGAAAAAAAAGTCTCTTGAAATAAATAAATGTGGACTTACAAAATAAAAGTCTCTTGAAATAAATAAATGTGGACTTATGAAATAAAAGTACCATGAAATAATTACATTTATTTAATTATTTATGTATTTATTGCCTCATTTATTTATGTCATGATGTATTTCAAAGGCATATTTATTTATTTATTCATGTATTTATTAATTTATTTATGTATTCATTAATTTATTTAATTCTGAATAAAACGGCATTCCATAGTATAGGGGTGTCCAACCTGCACATTGCTCTTTAATACTGAGTGAAAACTGCAGGATATTAAAAACTAAAAACAAACTAATGAACTGATGAAATAAAAATACACAAACGAAATCAAAATGGTTAACAGGTGAAGAGAGAGAAAGTGAATCTGGTTTATTATCATGTTTTCATCTGGAGTTTACCTTGAAATATTCATATTTCTGTTATTGGAGTTTGATAACATTTATCATAACTTAAACAATAATTTCATACAAGTATAACACAAAAAATATACTCTCTCTCACACTCACACACAAAAACACACACACACAAAATACAACTACTCACAATAAATATAATTATTTTTTTTTTTTTTTTTTTTTTTATTTTTTTTTTTTTTTTTTTTTTTTTTTTTTTTTTTTTTCTTTTTTTTTAATTTATACATAAATATTTTTTTGAATGTGTCTTCAGTGTTATAGTAAAACATTGTTTTTTAAACAGTGTTGACCTACTTTAATTCTATTGTAAAATAAAAATTTTTAAACTAGTTGCTGTTTTTCTTTACTTCCGGCCTCAATCAGCTGTCGTTGTGAGGGCAGAGGGGCGGGTCCTCGGCGGGGAAGAGGAGAACGAGTTATATGTCAATGGTTATCTGTGATGAAGAGAATCTGTTCTTTTCTCCAGTAAAAACTCTGCGTTACCGGACCGCTGATTACACTGACTGAAGGTAAACACATAGCTATGTGTGTTTATGTATATGTGTTACAGTTTTTTACAATCACTTTGCTGCTAATTTCAGAACCTTGATCTCATTTTTCAAAACTCTAGACACAAAACTCAAAAGGGTCATCACTTCCAATCCAATCCAATCCACTTTATTTATATAGCACAATTTAAACAAACAACAACGTTACCAAAGTGCTTCACAGAGTTAAACATATAAAACAAAAAGGAACAACAAAATAAATAAAATAACACTAAAAATGACAGCGACAACAAAGACCACAGCAGCTCTCACGGTGAATCAAAAGCCAGGGAATAAAAGTATGTTTTTAAACGAGATTTAAAGGTGTGGAGGGTGGGCGCACCTTTAATGTGCGTTGGTAAATCATTCCACAGTTTGGGAGCAACTGCTGAAAAAGAGTGGTCACCTCTGGTCTTCAGTCTGGTCCTGGGCACGTTCAGCCGCAGCTGATCCCCAGACCTCAATGACCTTGACGGGGTATAAATGTGCAGGAGCTCAGAAATGTACTGAGGTGCCAACCCATTTAGTGACTTAAAAACAAACAATAAAATCTTGAAATGTATTCTAAAATATACAGGGAGCCAATGGAGTGAGGCCAAAATTGGAGTAATGTGTTTGTGTTTCCGTGTTCCTGTTAGCAGATGAGCAGCTGCATTTTGTACTAACTGTAGGCGTGAAAGGGAAGTTTGGTTCACGCCAATGTAAAGTGCATTGCAGTAGTCCAAACGGGTCGAAATAAAAGCATGAATCACTTGTTCAAAAATTTTAAAAGATAACACAGGTTTAATTTTAGCTAAAAGCCTCAGTTGATAAAAACTGGATTTAACCACCATGTTTATCTGCTTGTCAAGCTTAAAATCACTGTCAATTTTAATGCCTAAATTGGTAACAACTGGCTTTACATATTGCTGCAGGGAACCAAGGTTTACGGGAGTGGAGTCACAAACCCGGCTGGGTCCAAACACAATGACCTCAGTTTTTTCTTCGTTTAAATTGAAAAAATTAAAAGACATCCAGGTTTTAATATCCTTGAGACATTCAAGTAAAGGAGTCAGGGAACCGTTTGCATCTCTTCTCAGTGGTACGTAAATTTGCGAGACATCCGCATAAAGAAAGTTTTTTAAAAATATTTCCAAGAGGGAGAAGGTACAAGGAGAACAGTAGTGGTCCAAGAACTGAGCCTTGAGGGACTCCACATAGAAGGGGGGCGATAGATGATGTAGAGTCACCAAGTTTTACAGAAAAGAATCGGTCAGATAAATATGATCTGAACCACTGCAGGGCAGTATCATGGATGCCTACACAGTGCTCTAGGCGAGAGATAAGAATGGCATGATCAATTGTGTCGAAAGCAGCAGTAAGGTCTAAAAGCACAATAATAACTTCGTCCCCACTATCTGTAGTTAATAAAAGATCATTAAAAACTCTTAAAAGTGCAGTCTCAGTACTATGAAAAGCTTTAAAACCAGACTGAAAAATTTCTAAAATACCATTTGTATCTAAATAGGATTGTAATTGTGCAAAAACAGTTTTTTCTAAGATTTTAGAAATAAAAGGAAGCTTTGATATCGGTCGATAGTTAGCTAAAATGGTAGCTTCCAGATTTTGCTTTTTAATTAGAGGTACAACAGTTGCCTCCTTGCAATAAGCTGGGACAACTCCTGATGTCAGACTGCTGTTAATAATTGTTTGGACAATTGGCCCTATAGTGGTCCAGACCTCTTTAAAAAGGCGAGGGGGGATAATGTCCGTAGGACATATTGAAGGTTTAAGCTGTAAAATTAATTTATTGAGGCAAGAAAGTGACATGGGCTCAAACTGATCAAACACTGTTAAAGAGGTCATCATTTCAAAGGGGTCGGATACAGGTGGGGAAATATGAGCTCTAATGGAAGCAATCTTGTCTAAAAAATACTGTAAAAAATTCTCACAGACTCCAGAAGAGGCTTCCAAACAAGAGGATTGGGGTGAATTTAAAATACAATCAATTGTTTTAAAAAGGACACGTGGTTTGTTTAAATTTTGGACAATTTGTTCTTTTAGAAATCTAGTTTTTTCAGCTTTCTGATATGTTCTCCAGCTTTCCTTTAAACTTTCATAAAATACATGAAGCTTGTCTTTCTTCCACCGACGCTCTGCTCTCCTGCACTCTCTCCTAGCTGCACGGGTAGTGTCATTAAACCATGGCTCAGATTTAGGTTTCGGTCGCAAAACTTTTAGAGGAGAAACAATATCAAGAATGCTAGCACATGTAGAAAGAAAGGAAGAAGTTAATTTATCTGTGTCAGGTACGAGACCAGTATCGGACTGAAATGAGTTTTGAAAAACACAAGAAAACTGAGCAGCAGTGGTCGGCTTAAACACACGGCCTAGGCGTGCAGGGGCAATTTTTTCAGATTTAAGACAAGTCAAAGTAAAATCAAATAAAACCGGCATGTGATCGGAAAATACAGCATCCTGTGTCTGAATATTTAAAATGGGCAAACCATAGGATAACACAAGATCTAACGTGTGCCCCTGTTCCTGTGTTGGTCCACTGACATGTTGAAAAAAGTTAAAAGTATCAATCATATCTAAAAAATCTTTAGTTAGTGGTTTAGAGGGACAGCAAACATGTACATTAAAATCACCAACAATTAAAACTCTGTCATAGTCTGTCATAATACTGGCCAAGAAATCAGAGAACTCTTTTACAAAATGTTTGTTGTATTTCGGCGGGCGATATATCACTGCACATAGTACGGGATCCAATCGGCCTAAGACAAACGAGCTCAATTCAAATGATGAAAAAACAGATGGTGGCAAAAGCTTACAATGTAAGCTGCTCTTTAAGACAGTCGCTATTCCTCCTCCACGTCCAGTGGTCCTTGGGGAATTTAAAAAAGTACAGTCAGAGGGTAAAAGGTCTGTGAAGGCATCTGACTCACCCATGGGAATCCATGTTTCTGTTAAAAACAGTACACAGCTTGTGTGATGAAGAAGTCCTTAAGGATGAAAGTTTTGTTCATTACCAACCTTGCATTTATCAGTGCACATTTGGTCAGTAGAGTCGAGATGTCAGCCGCAAGAGCTGACCGGCCCAGCGGCCGAAGATTGCTGTAGTTCCTTCCAACAGGACTTCGGGAACGAGGTGCGCAGGTGCGCAGACCATGTCGCTCCTCATACGGGCCTACAACAGGTATCAACCAGCTGCTGGTTGGAGCAAGGCCGCGACAAGCGACAAGGCGTTGAAAGCATCGGTGAAATTCCGGTGTCACCGGCAACAACTCAGAGGGTGAAGCCAGCCATGCCTTTATCCGGACTAGCCAGCCGCTACGCGCCCCTCTGCGTGTGCGTCTCCGGGAAGGTGGACCCTCCATGCAGATCAGATGATCTGGGACATCCGTCAAGAGTGGATGAGGAAATGTTTTTGAACCACCCTGGGAGTAATTTGCTGTAAAGTCCACCGTACTTTTGATTTTAAGTAGCTCCTGACGATCATACACCAACAGAGAATGAATGGTCTTTGGGACAGACAGCACAAACCACACAAACAAAACAAAGACTGCCAAGGTAAGACGGCGAGCCAGACACACCGGCGCCATCTTTCTTCCTGCAGCTTATCACTTGTAACACAGGCTATCCAATGTTCAAAACATTGCATTGTGCATATCTTTAAAGAAATATTGCACTTGCACAATCACTGGTTCAAAAAACCAATTTATTGTGAAATACCATAGAAACGTTACTTTAGATCACCCACACACAAGCTACCCATAGTTTCACTGTGTCATCGTTCGTACAATCATTAAATATTGTAGTACAAAATAGGTGATACATGTTTCATTACATTACTACATATAAATATGTCCCTGTAAAAGTACTGCAGTAGTAGACAGAATACTACAGACCAATGTGGTACAGTATATGTGATATATATATATATATATATATATATATATATATATATATATATATATATATATATATATATATATATATTATCTCATCATCATCATCATCATATTCTTTATTCAGGACATACAAAAAAACGGTCCATAGCACAATACAAAACATAGGAAAAGGCAGACAAGTGTATATATATATATATATATATATATATATATATTTATTTACTGTATTTACCCTTTATTTACAGTATCCAGGTAAGTTGATTGAGAACAAATTCTCATTTGCAACGACAACCTGTCACATTCACACAGTTCCGCATTCATACCTGGAAGCTGCCCAGAACAACCCCAGTCTGATCTGACCACATACATATATATATATATATATATATATATATATATATACAGTACTTTATATATAAAGTATATATAAATTATATATCTCAATCATCAGTAACAAGTTGGCAGAATTGGACCAGCAATTCCAAGGGCCTGCATCCATACAGTGCAGTACTGTCAATACTGTAAATAGTCTTAAAGGTGGTACATGGGAGCATAGAAACTGTCTGATAAACAGTAGTACAGTACAGTAAAGAAGGATGATGAAATATTACATCCATAGATCATGTAGTCTAATTGATTCATGCTCCACGCTAATTGGTGACAATGAATCTCGTTATCTTGAAACTTTCATGATCTAAACATGGAATATTGTTTGTCTGTTTCCATACAACTATGTATTAAGAGTAATGCAACAGTTACTTATCATTTTGAGTAGTTGTATCAATTGATAGTTAGATCATTGTAATGAAATGAATAGACAATCATATGACATGTAATGTGTGAATTGCTTTTTGAAATAGTAGTACTTTGATGTTAAGTTATGTCTTATTGAACAGGTGATCTTTGTTAAATTAATTAATTAATTTAATTTAATTAAAGTTAAAAGATCTTTGGTTTATGTGTATTTTATCCAAGCCATTGAAAGAAGTGTTAGAGCGTTGAAAAATGTGCATTTTGATCATTGGAGTTTTGAAAAATGACGTCAAGGTTCTGAAATTAGCACCAAAGTGATTGTAAAAAACTGTAATATCGTTTTACATCCACACAGTTTGTAGAAGTTTTGATACCAACGGCTGTAAGCATCGTTAGCCCGCTAGCATCGTTAGCATCGTTAGCAGTTTGTGTAGCATTGCCAGACATACCTCTCCAGAGCGCAAGCTAAAGTCAGTGTGGAGTGCTAGCTTGTAGGCTAACAGAGAAGCCAGTTAGTAGTTGTTTTAAGTGACTGAGACATTTAGTCTCCACCGGACAGAGAGAACCGGGACACTGCTCTGTTGTGACACGGCAGGGAGACGACACCTCCCACCCGCTGCTGCAGCAGAGAGCCGCCGCAGTCATCTCCGTCAAACACTATTTTGTGCCTGTGTGAGCTGAGTCACTCCGTGTTAGTAGTGTATGTGTTTATAACTTCATTAAACGACTGTATAACAACATATTATGTAATAATCTGACGCTTTGTGTCATAAAAACCCTGAACACAATATTAAGAATAATATTAAAAAAATTTAAATAATGAACCCTTGTGTGGGTTTCATACAAACAAATTGCCCCAAAATAATTAGGATACATTTTTTTATTTAATTTCACAGCATTTGAAAAATAAATGTTTAAAGGGGTAAGAGAATGATTATATAGGGTATTTCACACTATTCCTTATGGTCTCCTAATGGGGTATGTAATAGAGATGCACCGATTACAACTTTCTAGGCCGATTCAGATTTTTCATTGAGTTTGACCTGCCAATACCGATTTTAGCCGATTCCGATTTCATATTTTCTAACCACTTTACACCACACACAAATATTTATTTTCTATCTTTTCTTTAATAGAAAATTTTTTGAACAGATAATCGATCACTATAAAATAGAACTATATAAATTACTCCTGGTGTGGGAAATTCACACACATCTAAAGTGCAATGTTAGAACAATTTCCTTCTTTTCACATCCAATATCCAACTAAAATATATATATATATATATATATATATATATATATATATATATAACAAATAAAAATAAAATAAATATAGCCTTGCAGTATAAAGATATTTCTCAAAACACACACGCAGGTCTGTTTGAACATCAACAGTAACGTTACCTGAAAACATAAACGTCACCACTCATTTTACACACAGTTTAGCAACAAAACTAAACGCTGGGGGAAGATTACTACCTTTTTAATGTTGGTTTTCAGCGGTATGCATCCCCACTAACCTGGAAAGCGTTTTAAACAGTAACGTTAATACAGCGTGTCGGAGGAATACAGCGTTTCTTTTATTTATTTATTTTTTTTGCAGTGGGGGCGGCAGAGAGGCCGCAGAGTTCGCTAACGTTAGCTTCTTGTCTCATCTGGGGTCTGATAAACAGTAAATTCATCAAAGTCATGGTGCCCAACACTATTTTCTGATAAACTGTAGCTGTCATATTTCACAGGACCCGCGTCAGTGCGGTTTTCATGTTCCAGTTGTTCAGCCTCAGAGGGGAGAGAGAGAGAGAGCGGCTGACCATTCGTCTGAGAGCAGTAGTGCAGACGGCTCTACAGAGCCATAATTACGACTTTATGACATTTCATAAACAGCTGATGGAGCGGAGGTGCGCGATGTTAATCATGCGGCGTCCGAGTGAATTTGACCGGCATAAAATTGGCATATGTCAGACTGACCGGCAGGTCGCCGGTCATGGCCGGTCACGTGAAAATCGGCCGATTCTGGTCACCGACCGGTCAATCGGTGCATCTCTAGTATGTAACATTGGTTGGGCTGAAAATGGCCTGGTTGATATTTTATTGGCCCTTATGCATCCCTGTGTTTTGGCCCTATTTTCAACAAGAGCTTTCCTTCCAAATATGGTATGCTCATGAATATTTAGATGAGCTGCACGCTGATTGGTTGAGCGAATCCCCATACAGACACATTAGAGACGCAACAGAATCTCATATTACAGACACTGCAATGTTTCGTTACCAAATTCACTTCTGAGACTTTTTTATGCGAGAAATCAACTATATAAAGCTCAAATATTGGTCGTTTTACAAAAATTGATGGCTAATTGCAAATTTGGTAAGACGTGTCGGACTTTAGGAGCTCCACACAGTCTGACGAGAAAGTGGCAGCCTGCTGGGCGCCATACCCAGGGCAAAGTCACCCTTTGTGGATTACTGCACTACCGGGACTCCGCGGCCGGCTGCCGGCATAATTATAATATATTTACAGTTTGAATTTCGTCACGCCACTTATATCACAGCTACCCCAAGGTCTTACAAAGCTAGCGTTGTGTCCGATTTCAATGTAAGGCATTTTTATGAACGTCAGGCGTTTTGTTAGGAGGAGCAGCTAGCTAGCTATGTGTCCCATTGAATACAATGGGAAATGATTGCAGCTAGCTAGCTACACTTTCGGCATAACTATAGTATATTTACAGTTTGAATTTCGTCACGGCATGTATATTACAGGTTCCCCAAGGTCTTACAAAGCTTAGCTAACACTTGTCCGAATTCGGATTTCAATTTAATTTTTATTTTTGTGAATTTCAGAGGTCTCGTTAGGAGGAGGCTAGCTAGCTCTCATTGATGGACTACAGCTCACCGCAAGAATGACATATCAACAAATCCCTCTGGACAAACCTTCACAATATAGTAAGGAATACAACTGTAAAGTTTGGTGTATGTAGGTGCTACAGAAGTGGAAAATCGTCACACCGAGTGTGAGAAAAAACTCATTTTGAGAAAACGGCCTTTAAAGATTTTTATGGTAAAATTCCACTAATTTCTATTGAAAGCCATGAATTACAGACAAAATGTGCTTTAGGTCCAAGTAAAATCCATGTATCACACTGTTTAACATCCAAAACTCATTATTGCTTCATCCATCACTGATCATAACATCCAAAACAACACATCAACATGTCCTTCAACTGAAGACCATTACATCACAAACTTCGAACTGACAGAACACAACCATTACACAGCCTGGTTCCCCCAAGTTAGTTTACAGTCTACATATCCATGCCAGTACCATATGTAGGGCCCTCCTCCATCTCCTGCTGGTGTCTTTTCACTTTTTTGGCTGTGCTTACACTTTTACGGCTCCGCTTTGCACTGGTGGAATGGACACTATTGGCTTTTGAGATCCTAACCATGTCGTCATCCTTCATTGCATTGACAGTCTGTGCTCTGAAGCCACAATTTCTCCATCACAGCCAGCATGGCAGAGGCACCCTCATTGAATGTAGAAATAGCTTTCATGGCTGCAGTTTTTGGACACTGGGCCCATATAACCAAGTTGAGGCATTCTGAGTGCCCCCATGCTGCACTGTCACTGGACATCCGGTGATACACATGGATAAGCTTCTTATGAATCATTCAGAAGACCAATATTTAGAACATTGGAGAAAGAAATCAAAGTAGACTAAATTGTTATTTGACAGAGTATCTTCAAACTGTCAGAGATACGAAGAAGACTTTGAGGAATCTAAAATATAAGACATGTTTTCAGTTATTTCACACTTTTTTGTTAAGTACATAATTCCATATGTGTTCATTCATAGTTTTGATGCCTTCAGTGAGAATCTACAATGTAAATAGTCATGAAAATAAAGAAAACGCATTGAATGAGAAGGTGTGTCCAAACTTTTGGCCTGTACTGTAGTACGTTGATGTAAACTGTCGTTCAGAAAACAGGAGTTTTAAGACAGCGGAGGTAATCAGACCCTCTCTCTCTCTCAAAGCAGTTTACAAAAAGTCATAGCCTACATGTCATATATTAAATATGTGTCACATATATACTACACTGTATTGATCGCGATACAACACAACACAAACAATTACATTACACAACAGTTAAAAGTTTTGTATAATATAATTACTATATAATAGGCTACTAAACAAATCTGTTGTTTTGGGATCCTAAAGTGGTTGTGAGTCCCTCAGGCTATGGCAGGCAGATCCATATTTAGCTGTCAGTGGAGCTGCTGTCTCCTAGGAGAACTACCAGCTTCTTTTCTGGTGTTAAATAACTAAACACACATATCCATTATAAGATTAACTGGAACCTGCGGTAAGAGATTGCGGGCGTAACAAGCTCGCTGACCGCGCTCTCAGTCACACACCGGCCATTTAGCAGGAAGAGGGGAGGGAGAACAGTGAGCTGCAGGCCCTGGAGCTCTGTCAGGGCAGCGGCATTTGGTAGTCCAGTCACCCAGAAAACGGTGAGTTTGCACGGGTACTGAGAACCACGGGCTGCCGGCTGTGACACAGCTCAATCGAGCTCACCACAGGCCGGGGTCTGTGAAGGAGGACAGGCAGAGTGGTGATGTAGCAACCCAGGCAGCACCAGCTGCTGAACTCTGACACACAGTGGGACAAACTTTGCAATTAGCCATCCATTTTCGTAAAACGGCCCATATTTGAGCTTTACATAGTTGATTTCTCGCATAAAAACGTTTCAGAAGTGAATTTTGTAATGGAATAGCAGAGATCTGCGCAACCTAGATTCAGAAGACTACTTGATCTCAGGTCCGTTTTGTAGCCTATGTAAATGTTGGGGCATGACCATTCTCTTAATACATCCATGGGCGTGACAAAGGTACAGGTCCTGAGATGCTTACGTCAACTTCCAGCATTGTTGAGATTCGCCCGTTTTCAGCGGCAGTTTCAAAATATGAGATTTTCATAGTAAAGGGGTGTCAATGGGATTTTTAGCTTCTATGTATGTCCTATTTACCCACCGAACTGTCGTTATTCAACTATGACACGGTAAAATCGGTTTTGCATTCTATCACCCCTTTAAATAGTTTCAAAACCGCATCCTGACCAAACTTTGACATAAACCAGTCTGTGATTCACTCAACATCCTCTGATCTTAAAGGTCCTATATAAAAGCATCCAAAGAGCAGCATGTCATGCATGCTGCTCTTTGGATGCTTTTATATAGGCCTTAGTGGTCCCCTAATACTGTATCTGAAGTCTTTTTTATAGGGATGCACCGAATATTCGGCCACCAAACATTTTCGGCCGAAAATGGCCCAAAAGGGCATTTTCGTTTTTCGGCCGAAATACTTTTATCACCGAAACAATATGGCCGAAATGTTGTGATGACGCAAACAGAAACCGCGACCTGCACGTGTGTCAGTACCCGTTCCGTTCCACCTGCAAAGCGTCTCCTAAGCAAAGAGGTTGAGACGGACCACGGAGTGAAAACTAAAATGAAAAGTACGCTCTTAGAGTCTGTCAGCACACGTTTCAGTGAGATCTATTCGGATCCTCTGCACTTCATCGCGACTGTACCTGATCCGCGTTATAAAGACCATTACTTGGATGCGGAAATAAAGCAGGGCGCACGAGAAATGATCCAGGCCGCGATGGATGCGGAGAATCCGCATGGAGACGGAGACGGAGCAGCACACGGAGCAGCGCACGGAGCAGCGCACGGAGCAGCGCACGGAGCAGCGCACGGAGCAGCGCCCAGCGCAGGAGGAGATCAGAGCGCAGAAAAAAAGACTTGTCTCTCTGCACCAGATGAGGGGCATGCACCCTCGTTGTCTGATATGTTCAGTGAAATCCTGCAAGAAAGTGACTCAAATAATAATAATAACAATAGGTAAGCTATTCTGTTCTTAGGCTACTATATACTGTATGTGACTATCAGATTGTAGCCATATTTCTGCTAGATATTTTTTTAATTAAACTTTAATATTAATTTATACAATTGCAATGCCTTGATTTTAGTAAAGTTAGTACACAGTCATAGCCATAAATGCAATGGTACTAATAATTGGCATAATTTCATTCGGTGTTTCGGTTTTCGGTCTTGGTTTCCTCTTTTTCGGTTTTCGGTTTCGGCCAAGAATTTTCATTTTGGTGCATCCCTACTCTTTTATATAGGCCTTAGTGGTCCCCTAAAACTGTATCTGAAGTCTCTTTTATATAGACCTTAGTGGTCCCCTAAAACTGTATCTGAAGTCTCTTTTATATAGGCCTTAGTGGTCCCCTAATACTGTATCTGAAGTCTCTTTTATATAGGCCTTAGTGGTCCCCTAATACTGTATCTGAAGTCTCTTTCCCCTTGGTGCAGAATTACAGCCACTAGAGCCAGAAATAATTTTTACAACTGAAATTAACTTTTTATGTTATTACAAAGGGAAAGTACTGAAAAAAGGTACCGTTGGGTACCGGAACCAAATTTCAGGTACAGGTACTGGCACCTGTAAGAATGTGAATGGTACCCAACCTTAGCCACATGTAATATAAAATTAAGTTAACTGTTGACACAATGCAGTAAAATGAGTTATTTAAATGAGCTGCATACATGGCTAAACGTCATTAGCTCTTACCAGTGTATCACCCTGTGTAACATTACTTCGTCCGCAGCAATCCTGCCACAGTCGGTCCCAAAACATTAGATTTAAAATGGTGTAACGTTAAACATATTCTTTGTAAATCATTACAATTATTCCACAAAAGAACCAACCAGGCCTGGCTTGTTGCATTATCAAAACAAGGCGAGGAACATCTGGCCATTTTCTGGTAAATGAACTGTTGTTGATTGAGGCTACTGTGTATGTAGCTTGTAGTCCTATGGATTGGCAGGGCTCCAGACTAACTTTTTTCACTAGAAGCACAGTGGCCCCTAACTGAAAATTTTAGGGGCGCAACCAGAAAATTTAGGGGCACACACCGTAAATCAACATGCTAACCATATATTCACATTTCTACTAATTTCCACTGTATTACTAATAAACACTTTGATAATAGAAATTACAATGTGCTGTTTCAAATTTAGTTTCACATTTTATTGTGCACCTTTGAAGATGCAACATAAAACGTAAACTGACAGCACCACCGCTGTCATGACAGTACAAATATTTTAAAAATATACCAGCTCTAGTCTCCAGTCTACAATTACAATGAATTCAACTTAAAATTAAAAATGCATTGTTTAGGATACTAAACTAAACTAAAAAATAAAACCCCTCCCTCTCTCCACCCAAACCCATCCCTACAACCTTGAGTTGAATAATTATTTATTTCTTACTCACTGTAACTTGTATTCTTTATTCTTTTATTCTTGCATTTGTATATTATTCTTTTACGCTCTTTACTGTTTCATGTAAAGCACTTTGAATTGCCTTGTTGCTGAAAGGTGCTGTAGAAATCAAGCTGCCTTGCCTTACAGCCTAAGCCTGTCAGTCAGTCCCCAGGGCAGATAAACCACAGTTGTGCCTGATTGTCAGGAAGTGTACATCAACAGCACCGCGACCACTTTCTGCAAACGCTGTCTGCGTGAAGTTTTGAACAACTGTAACTACACTTGCAACCACTTAGTCGGCATTTTCGTGACTAACTGTGACTTCAACAAAACTATGGTCAACTATAATTGACTCACACCTTCCATTAGTTCTTCTAACCCTTGTATCATTATCTCTGCATGTTTCCCCCTTGGATCTACCAAAGGCGGACGTCAAGCTGGCGACCGTAGCAGGAAACAAGGGCAAGAAGGCTGAGGAGGAGGAGCAGCCTGCAGCACCTCCTGCAGCTGCAGCAGCAGCAGCAGCAGAAGCGGAAGGAAGAGGAGGAGGAGGAGTGTGTGGTGGAGAAGGTTTTGGATCGCAGAGTGGTGAAGGGAAGAGTAGAGTTTCTGCTGAAATGGAAGGGGTTTTTAGAGTAAGTATGAGTCTATAATATTATATATATATATATATATATATATATATATATATATATATATATATATATATATATATTAGTGCTGTCAAACAATTAAAATATTTAATCGCGATTAATCGCATTAATGTCATAGTTAACCCGCAATTAATCACATATTTTTATCTATTCTAAATGTCCCTTGATTTCTTTTTGTCCCATTATTTTTTCTCATTTTAATGCTCTTATCAACATGGAAAAGTGGATCGGCTTGCTTTGTGCTTTTGTCGCCTGGTTTTGACGAGGGGGCTGAGAATTTGCATCAGCTGTGTGCTTGGCCATCAAGTGGTATTTCAGACTGGACGAGCTGCGATGATAGCTCAGTTCACAACGACAAAACACACAGATCACTTTGGCCTTGTCAATGGAACCATTTGGCAACTTTTTAAAAGTAAACTTTCCATTCAGAATCTAATTGGCATCCATTTTGGCGTCTCGCGCTCGCCATCCACTCAAAACGTAACGTTAGCTTACTACTCTTTGGCCGGCTCGCGAGCCCAAACAAGTGTGTGCAGCGTGCTTGTTGTTTTGTTTCCGGTCTTGCTAGATCCGGTGTGGTGTTGTAGTTTTTCTAACGTTACTAGTTGTTGCAACAGCATGTGAAAAAAACTACAAAGTTTGCTAGGCCAAAAAAAATGTAATCTCGCGCTAAAAAAATGTACACCGTTAAAATGGGTTTGCATTAACGCCGTTAATAACGCGTTTAACTGACAGCACTAATATATATATATATAGACACTAAGGGCGTTTTCACACATGAAAGTCCGAACCAAGGTCCGTACCAAGGTTCATGTTTTTGTTACATTGTATACATTTGATCCGGTAAGTTTTGGTTTCACACTGCAGTTTTGCAAGCGCACTAAAGATCTATACGTGACAAAACTACGTCCTGCCGTCATCACATACGTGAGCTGCGTCTCCAGATACTTAGAACTGATTGGTTTGTTGACGGGCTTCCCTGTCCTCTCGTATCCTCTCTCTGGGTCAGAGTTTAGGCTATTCAACTGACCGCTGCTCTCCCCTACTGCCGCGGCTCTTTTTGTTTTGTGATGTAGAGAAGCAAGACACGGGAACTTTCTTTCTGGAGCATTTATTCAGAGACAAACTGAAACCTACACTGTACATTTACTACCACTTAACAAATAAACTGATGATGTATTCTCTGCTCTGATAGCCGACAGCTGTCTGCTCTGAGCGCATTTACCGTCTCTCTCTCTCTCTCTCTCTCTCACTAAGCACCGAGCTATTCCTTAAAGGAGCTTCCCCGGTCTTGTAACACGAGGAGAGCCTGCCAGAGCTTCCTGTATTTGGTCCGAAAGTCCTAACCATCCAAAAAATGCTTTCACACTATCAACGAACCGGACCATGGTTCAGTTTGGTCCGGACCGAGACCACCTCTTTTTGTCGGACCAAAATTTGGTCTTTTGATCCGGACCGTGGTCCGGGGGAGGTTTCACACCGTTAATTTTGGTTCGGATCAAACTAAAAAGTCCGAAAGTCCGGACCAAACGAGGTATATGTGAAAAGTTGCAGCCCTGCAAATAACCTTACAAAAATGCCAATAGAAAAAAGTAATAATACGTATTAGCAATTAGAGTGAATTATCACTCTAATTGCTAATTTGTGTTATTACTTTACTTTTTATTGCCTAAAAACAAAGCCTGACGAGATTTTCTTTTGTGTGCACTCACCTTTCCAGTGAGGATAGCACATGGGAGCCGCAAGACAACCAGGACTGCCCCGACCTTATCGATGAGTACATGCAGAAACACAAGGAGAAGGAGGAGAAAAAGAAGGAGGGCAAGAAGAAGGTTGTCAGTGAGGCCTCGGGGGACTCAGAGGAGCGAGGGAGCAATAGGAAAGAGGAGGAGGAGGTGAGCGAAGGAAAGAGGTTACTCCAGACTGAACAGTCCCAGAAATCTAATCTCAATATTAATGAATGCACACAGAGGGTTTCACAAATTTCTTTTAGGATTTATATATAAATGACTCTCGACATTGCAATATGCACATGCATATGCTGTATATACATGTAAAATAGTAGGGGTGCAATGGATCACCAAACTCACGGTTCGATTTGGATCACGGTTTTGAGTCACAGATCGGATCAATTTTTCAGATCAGCACAAAAAAGAGAGAAATTTAAATGAATTATTAAAAACTTAATAATAACATAACAATAATAACTTATTTCACCAGTAAATTGCTGTTAAACGAGAAATACAGATGAGAAAAGGGTATTTTACAATAACTTTGAATGCACCACTAGGTTTACCCATTTCAAGTTAACGCAACATTTGGGATATATAGTGCAGCCCTAGCTACAACTGTTAATTCGTGTAAATGACCAAGCCTAACTCCTTGACTCGTATGATTATGACAGTTTCAGTTCAGAGCAGTGGTCAGCAAATGTATATTTTTAAGCTGCTTACTCATTCAGGCGGTCCGCGATCGTCTGCCACGCTTCTATTTCATTACAGCGGCCGTGTTTCTTCTTTACAAATAATAATAATAATGATATGTCTTTCACTTCATCAAACTTCCATAAGATGCTGCAGCTCACCCCATGTAAAGTATGCACGTGTATTCTCCATTTTAGCATCAGGAAATCTGTGATTGACCTCGCGGTCTGTTGAGGAAGCCATGAACGCTCATCTATCCAAATTACTTCAGCCTGACTCGACTTAGTCGTTCCTCCTCAGCCTGGCTCGACCTAGTCGCTCCTCCTCAGCCTGGCTCGACCTAGTCGCTCCTCCTCAGCCTGGCTCGACCTAGTCGCTCCTCCTCAACCTGACTCGACCTAGTCGCTCTTCCTCCTCAGCCTGGCTCGACCCCAGTCGCTCCTCCTCAGCCTGGCTCGACCTAGTCGCTCCTCCTCAGCCTTGTTCGACCTAGTCGCTCTTCCTCCTCAGCCTGACTCGACCTAGTCGCTCCTCCTCCTCAGCCCGACTCGACCTAGTCACTCCTCCTCAGCCCGGCTCGACCTAGTCGCTCCTCCTCAGCCTGGCTCGACCTAGTTGCTCCTCCTCAGCCTGTCTCGACCTAGTCGCTCCTCCTCAGCCTGGCTCGCCCTAGTCGCTCCTCCTCAGCCTGGCTTGGCCGTCGTGAAACACAGAACGCCAGGATACTCTGATGGGACTAGGTCAAGCCTCGCTTTATCGGTTATCCTGGATTTATAAATTCTACTTTTGTGCAATACCCCTCTGATTGGAAAAACAAAGTACCACTTTAACAACACATTGATTTCATTTAATTCTGAGCCATTTGGTAACTTGTCAACAAACCATTTCTGTAAACCTGGGGGGTTACCTAAAACTATTTAACATTTTTCAAATTAAAATCTTTTGCTATGTTTACACCTCACATCCACACTACTGAGGTTAGAAGCAGAGTTTCCCCTACATTGGTTCTACTTGGGCGCACCACCCAGGTAAATTGAGACCCTCCCAGGTAGAGAAAATCCAAATTCAATTTTCTTTCCAAACAACAGTGAATTTTTTACAGCGCACACAGACTTGCTGCCTCCAGCCCCTTCCCCTTGCAAAGTTGCGTGCCGTGTGCATAAATATGTTTGAAATTATTTTTACAACTGAAATACATTTTTTTGTTATTACAAAGGGAAAGTACTGAAAAAAAGGTACCGTTGGGTACCGGAAACAAATTTCAGGTATTGGTACCGGCACCGGTAAAAATGTGAATGGTACCCAACCCTATCCACATGTAATATAAAATGAAGTTAACTGTTGACACAATACGGTAAAGTGAGCTATTTAATTAGCTGCATATATGGCTAAGTGTTATTAGTCCTTACCAATGTATCACCCTGTGTAACATTACTTAGTCCACAGCAATCCTGCCACAATCGGTCCCAAAATATCCCAGTTAGATAAAAAATGGTGTAACGTTAAACATCTTGTTTGTAAATCTTTACAATTATTCCCTGAAAGAACCAACCAGGTCTGCCTTGTTGCACGATCAAAACAAGGCGAGGAACATCTGGCGATTTTCTGGTAAATGAACTGTTGTTGATTGAGGCTACAGTGCATGTAGCTTGTAGCTCCAGTTAATGACTTTTGTGGCTTACATTTTAGTAGTTATTTCAGTTTTAATGCAGGAGATACTTCACACTATGAAGTCCTATGGATTGGTCACCTCATCAGCCCTTGCGTGTTTTCCATTCAAACAGAACATTTTAATATAGTGAAACATGGTCAACTATAATTCACTCCCACCTCCCATTAGTTCTTCTAACCCTTGTATCATTATCTCTGCATGTTTACCCCTTGGGTCTACCAAAGGCGCCCCCAGCAGACGTCAAGCTGGCGATCGTAGCAGGAAAGAAGGACAAGAAGGCCGAGGAGGAGGAGCAGCCTGCAGCACCTCCTGCAGCTGCAGCAGCAGTGGCACCACCAGCACCAGCAGCCGCCACCACAGCAGCAGCGGAGGAGGAGGAAGAGGAAGAGGAGTGTGTGGTAGAGAAGGTTTTGGACTGCAGAGTGGTGAAGGGAAGAGTAGAGTTTCTGCTGAAATGGAAGGGGTTCTCAGAGTAAGTATGACTCTATAATATTTTATATATATATATATATATATATATATATATATATATATATATATATATATATATATATACAGTGGGGAGAACAAGTATTTGATACACTGCAGATTTTGCAGGTTTTCCTACTTACAAAGCATGTAGAGGTCTGTAATTTTTATCATAGGTACAATTTAACTGTGAGAGACGGAATCTAAAACAAAAATCCAGAAAATCACATTGTATGATTTTTAAATAATTAATTTGCATTTTATTGCATGACAAGTATTTGATCACCTACCAACCAGTAAGAATTCCGGCTCTCACAGACCTGTTAGTTTTCTTTAAGAAGCCCTCCTGTTCTCCACTCATTACCTGTATTAACTGCACCTGTTTGAACTTGTTACCTGTATAAAAGACACCTGTCCACACACTCAATCAAACAGACTCCAACCTCTCCACAATGGCCAAGACCAGAGAGCTGTGTAAGGACATCAGGGATAAAATTGTAGACCTGCACAAGGCTGGGATGGGCTACAGGACAATAGGCAAGCAGCTTGGTGAGAAGGGAACAACTGTTGGCGCAATTATTAGAAAATGGAAGAAGTTCAACATGACGGTCAATCTCCCAAGGCCTGGGGCTCCATGCAAGAGCTCACCTCGTGGGGCATCAATGATCATGAGGAAGGTGAGGGATCAGCCCAGAACTACACGGCAAGACCTGGTCAATAACATGAAGAGAGCTGGGACCACAGTCTCAAAGAAAACCATTAGTAACACACTACGCCGTCCTGGATTAAAATCCTGCAGCGCATGCAAGGTCCCCCTGCTCAAGCCAGCGCATGTCCAGGCCCGTCTGAAGTTTGCCAATGATGATCCAGAGGAGGAATGGGAGAAGGTCATGTGGTCTGATGAGACAAAATTAGAGCTTTTTAGTCTAAACTCCACTCACCATGTTTGGAGGAAGAAGAAGGATGAGTACAACCCCAAGAACACCATCCCAACTGTGAAGCATGGAGGTGGAAACATCATTCTTTGGGGATGCTTTTCTGCAAAGGGGACCGGACGACTGCACCGTATTGAGGTGAGGATGGATGTATCGCGAGATCTTGGCCAAAAACCTCCTTCCCTCAGTAAGAGCATTGAAGATGGATCGTGGCTGGGTCTTCCAGCATGACAACAACCCGAAACACACAGCCAGGGCAACTAAGGAGTGGCTCCGTAAGAAGCATCTCAAGGTTCTGGAGTGGCCTAGCCAGTCTCCAGACCTGAACCCAATAGAAAATCTTTGGAGGGAGCTGAAGGTCCATATTGCCCAGTGACAGCCCCGAAACCTGAAGGATCTGGAGAAGTTCTGTATGGAGGAGTGGGCCAAAATCCCTGCTGCAGTGTGTGCAAACATGGTCAAGAACTACAGGAAACGTATGATCTCTGTAATTGCAAACAAAGGTTTCTGTACCAAATATTAAGTTTTGCTTTTCTGATGTATCAAATACTTATGTCATGCAATACAATGCAAATTAATTACTTAAAAATCATACAATGTGATTTTCTGGACTTTTGTTTTAGATTCCGTCACTCACAGTTGAAGAGTACCTATGATAAAAATTACAGACTTCTACATGCTTTGTAAGTGGGAAAACCTGCAAAGTCGGCAGTTTATCAAATACTTGTTCTCCCCACTGTATATATATATATATATATATGTGTGTATATATATATATATATATATATATATATATATATATATATATATATATATCTGAATCAATGCGTTTTCTTTATTTTCATAACTATTTACATTGTAGATTCTCACTGAAAGCATCAAAACTATGAATGAACACATGGAATTATGTACTTAACACAAACCCTTTGCTTTTTTGATAGCGCTACAAACCCTTGGTGTTCTCTCAATGAGCTTCATGAGGTAGTCACCTGAAAAGGTGTGCTTTGTCAGGGTCAATTAGTGGAATTTTTTCCCTTATTAATGGGGTTGGGACCATCAGTTGTGTTGTGCAGAAGTCAGGTTGATACACAGCCAACAGCCCTATTGGACAACTGTTAGAATTCATATTATGGCAAGAACCAATCAGCTAAGTAAAGAGAAACGAGTGGCCATCATTATTTTAACAAATGAAGGTCAGTCAGTCCTGAACCCAATTGAGATGGTTTGGGGTGAGCTGGACCGCAGAGTGAAGGCAAAAGGGCTATCAAGTGCTAAGCATCTCTGGGAACTCCTTCAAGACAGTTGGAAAACCATTTCAGGTGACTACCTCTTGAAGCTCATCAAGAGAATGCCAAGAGTGTGCAAAGCAGTAATCAGAGCAAAGGGTGGCTACTTTGAAGAAACCAGATTATAAGACATGTTTTCAGTTATTTCACACTTTTTTGTTAAGTACATAATTCCATATATGTTCATTCATAGTTTTGATGCCTTCAGTGAGAATCTACAATGTAAATAGTCATGAAAATAAAGGAAACGCATTGAATGAGAAGGTGTGTCCAAACTTTTGGCCTGTACTGTATATATATATATATATATATATATATATATATATATATATATACACACAGTATAATATAGTATCTTGTTCATTTACAAATTGCAAATAATCTACAGCATACATTTCGACATTGTACATGCCCTCAAAGTTGAAGGTTTGGTATTTTGACACTACGTTGCAGACCCACAAATAACCTTACAAAATGGCAATAGAAAAAGGAATAATACAAATTAGCAATTAGAGAGAGAATTTATTGCCTACAAACAAAGCCTGACGAGATTTTCTTCTGTCTGCACTCACCTTTCCAGTGACGATAACACATTGGAGCCGCAAGACAACCGCGACTGCCCTGACCTTATCGCCGAGTACATGCAGAAACACAAGGAGAAGGAGGAGAAAAAGAAGGAGGGCAAGAGGAAAGTTGTCAGTGAAGCCTCGGGAGACTCAGAAGAGCGGGGGAGCAAGAAGAAGAAGGAGGAGGTGAGCGAAGGAAATAGGTTACTCCAGACTGAAGAGTCCCAGAAATCTAATCTCCATATTAATGAATGCACACAGAGGGTTTCACAAATGTCTTTTAGGATTTTACAGGGCTTAAAGTATTACGACACCGCGCCGGATCTCCGGCGTGTGGCTGTGAGGAAAAACAAACAAACTTGCATGTGGTATAATATTTTCGACTCAATCGATTTCACCTACCAATCATATGAGAGGAATGCAGCTCTAACTAACGCAGGGCTTAAAGTACTGGGCCTGGTGCTGGATTTCTGGCATATGTCTATTTTAGAAAAATAAAGAAATTATAAAGTCCACATGGGATTTGTTTTTGATGTGCTGGGTTAACCAATCATCGAACTTCCACCTACCAATGAAACGAGTTCTAGCCAATCAGATACAAAGTAGGGCTGGTCTTTGCCGAAAAGAAAGAGTGCGGTGTGGTCTCCGTGGTTACGCGGCTAAAAAAATCCGCTGCCCAGTATCCTGCTGTCCAATGTGCAATTGCTGGAGGCCAAGCTGGATGACCTCAGAGCTAGAGTCACCTTCCAACACGACGTGAGGGACTGTAACATCCTCTGCTTTACTGAGACATGGCTATCCCCCATGGTGCTGGACCAGGCATTGACTCCGTCAGACTGTTTTCTCTTATTCCGCATGGATAGGAATTAGAGGTGTGAATCTTCACTGATCTCCTGATTCGATTCGATTACGATTATCAGGTCAATGATTCGATTCGAGTCGATATCTCGATGCATCATGATGCTTCAAAATAAATTTTTCTATTAAAGCCATATAGGACATTTGACTTGACAAACTTGCATTGTCAAGTGCAATGCCCAAGCTGCAATAAGTAACTTCAGACTGGAATGATGAAGTGTTGGGGTTTATTTCTTTAAGGTAGCTACCACAAAGGTTGACCTATTTTGGATTAGTCATATACCACCCTACTTTTAACCAGCAAATCTATTGTGCTGTATTGGAATAACTGACCCCAAACAACTCTTTAACAAAAAAGGTACTGTTTACTGAACAATAACTTAAATGTATAAATAACATTTAGCTGTTAGATTGAATAACAAAAAAAAACATAACACAAATCAAATCAAATATGCTAACTGCAATATTTCTTCAAATGATATTACACACAACTACCCCTTTACCAGTTTCTCTATCAGCTTCCACTTAAAACACTCCAGCTACACAAAATGATTCCTCCTTAAAGCATTTCAATGTAAAACTTACTCAAACCCTATGAAACCACTGTGTTAACACACACCTACCCACCCACACACGTCGAGAGGGAAAAAAAAGAAAAAAGTTGCAGGCTCATGTCGACATTCAACAGCCAGCAGGACGTTATCTTCAGTGAAGCAAACACACAGAAATCCAACTTACAGTTAGCTGTTAATCCAAGAAACACAGCTCAAACATGAAAACGAAAACCAGTCACCAGCTACGGCAAAGTCCTCTAGCAGGGAAACACGCTGTCGTCCTCTCCGGTCCAAAATCAGCGTCCTCCAAACCAGCAACTCTCCGTTAGCTCCAACTTTAGCTAGTCCATTATCTCCAATGTCGATTATTTGATTAATTTCAACACCTCTAATAGGAATGAAGCATCCAACAAGTCAAAGGGTGGAGGCGTCTGCCTTATGGTCAACCGCAAATGGTGCAAGGCTAGCGGGGTCTCTACTCTCTCCCGCGGCTGCTGCTTGCCTCACCTGGAGTACCTCACCATCAAGTGCCGACCATTCTACGTTCCCAATATCTGGGTGTCACCATCTCTGAGGACCTTACTTGGTCTGCTCACACCCAAATTACGGCCAGGAAAGCTAATCAGCGCCTTTACCATCTAAGGCAGCTGAGGAAGTTTGGAGCCTCCCCTGCCATTTTAAGATCATTTTACTCTGCCACAGTCAAGGTTATAATCGTTAATGAAAACTAGGTGGGAAAAAACATTGTCGTTAACTGAAATAAAAATAAAAACAAAGCATTACAAAAAAACTATAACTAAACTAAAACTGTAATGTCTGTTTGCAAAACTAACAAATAAAATAAAATAATCGAGTAAATGTCCTTAGTTTTTGTCTTCGTCAATGTCTTTCACAGAGCAAATTAAGTTATATCTTTCAGAGTTGACATTTCCGACCATAGACCTGTTTTATTCAGTCTATGCCATAGACATATAGTTTCCAGAAATTACGACATTCCACGTCAAATTGAACACAACATGTCCACGCCCCTCGCCTGGCATCATGGAAGCAAAAAAGCAAGTGCCTCGCAGTGGAAGGTGATAAAATAAGTGGACAATTAAGGGAAAAACCCCACGAATTTGAAAGTACATTTGAGAAGCGCACACAAGGAGGCTAACCTAGCTTACCTTAACAAGCAGTGACAGGGCAAGGAGAACGCAAAGCCCCCTTTCCTCGAAACAGAAGCGAACCCCGTTAACGTTACGGCCATGGATGCATGGATACAGGGCCAGGCAGCATGATGGAGACAACCGCAGGACAGAGAACACTACAGGAGGGCTTTCACCGGCGACCCGATAGCTGCTGGTTAGTAAATATGCTGGAACACTAAAAGCGTGAGGAAGCGTGGGTTAATATGTGTGTTGATACTGGGATGCCTACACAACTGTGGGAGTCGATTGACTTCAAAATGTTCGCCACTTTACTCGAACCAAAGTTCAAAACACCTGTTACTAACACGTTACTAACACATTTTGCACTTACTGTGGCTTGTTTAGACTGTTTACATATTTGTGCTCATCATCATATGTACATTTAATGTACCAGTGTTATTGTTGAATACATTGTGAATACATATTTCTAAAATGATGTTTTTGTTGAGTTATCATTACACAATACTTTTTTCTGACCCATGACAAATAACCCATATTACTAAAAAAGACTAAAACTAATAAAAACTAAACTAAAACTAAGCATTTTCAAAAAATAGACACTGAACTAAACTAGCAAACACACTTTAAAAACTAATTAAAACTAAACTGAATTTGAAAACAAAAACTCAAAACGAAATTAAAATAAAAACTAATGAAAATTGCAAAACTATAATAACCTTGGCCACTGTGGAGAGTATCCTGACGCAGAGTATGGCAGCATGGTATGGCAAAAGTTGTGAGAAGGACAGGAAGGCCCTCCAAAGAGTGATCCATGCTGCTGAGTGTTGCTGCGGTTCAGCTCTCCTATCCCTGGACGAACGCCATCAGAAGAGATGTTGGAGTAGGGCTGTCAAGATTTTAAAAGACACTTCCCATCCTGGCAGCTGCCTATTTCAGCTGTTGAAATCAGGCAAGCGATTCAGGAGCATCATGGCTAATACAGAAAGACTCAGGAGGAGTTTATATCCACAAACTGTTAGGCTCCTGAATCTAAACATGATAAACTGCATAATGCACCTTACACTTTAAGCCTTGGATCTACTTTAGTGAGCACTTTATTATTACTAGGTTTTATTATATTTATGAATAGGGATGGTCTGGGTGGTATATTCTTTTATTTTTAGCTTTTTATCTATTCATGTTTTAAACTTAAAGGTCCCATGACCTGGTGCTCTTTGGATGCTTTTATAAAGACCTTAGTGGTCCCCTAATACTGTATCTGAAGTCTCTTTCCCGAAATTCAGCTTTGGTGCAGAACTACAGCCACTAGAGCCAGTCCTACAATGAGCTTTCCTTAGTATGTGCCATTTCTGTGTCTGAAGCTATTGAGGAGGAGAGTGGGAGTGGCAAGGTGGATGGTGGGGGTGTGGCCTTGACCAACTGCCACTTTTCTCATTTGAAAGCCATGATGTCTCTCTCTCATGGGTTGGCCAAATTCTCTGGGCGGGCAAAGCAGAGAAAGGGGAGGTAACCTTGCTTGTTATGACCTCATAACAAGCAGATTCCAAAACGGCTCATCTGAGCTTTCATTTTCTCAAGGCAGAGCAGGATACCCAGGGCTCGGTTTACACCTATCACCATTTCTAGCCATTGGGGGACCATAGACAGGCTGGGGGAACTCATATTAATGTAAAAAAACCTCATAAAGTGAAATTTTCATGCCATGGGACCTTTAAATTTTATTCTATAACGTAACATATTATGCTATTCATTTCACTGCTTGTTGTAAGTGTATGACTATGCATGTGACAAATAAACTTGAAACTTGAAGAGGAAACTGGAGGAGGCGGGAAGCCATTTAGCACTTGGTGCCTCAAATTGAGGGAGCCGGGTGCTTGCTTCTACATTGTATGTTCAAGGAAGATACTGTACGGCAGCAGCGGTAAGAAAGTACTTGCTAGTCACAAAACTTCGGTCTGTGCACTCTGTCATACGAGTACGTTAACGGCAACAATGGCTACCGCTACCGCTGTGACTTCACTGACCGACCGTGTTTATGATATAAACAATACGTCTGTGAACATTCATAGAGGAACACGATTTGTCATTAATGATGGCCACTGTGTAAAAGCTGTTTGGAATCAGCATGGCAGTTATTTAAACGTATCGTCCTTGTCCCAGAGTTTAGACGTCTAGCTATATGAAAAGCTAAACAATGCAAAGTTTTTAATAAATGTACATGAAGAAACTGATGTCAACATGGACAAAGTCATGAATGTACTAATTCGCTTTTTTGATGATGACCTGGCCAAAGTAACAACACAACATCTAGAAAGTTTTGTTTTCACAATGATTCATTGTAGGATTATGATATCATTGCTATTTGTAAATCCACATTGACTCTTATTTTAACATATGGTTGGAAGAAGTAAAAATGTATCCAAAACTTTTTTACTTTTTAAAAATTATGACTTATATTATTGTGTAATGTCAGAAGGATGTTAATTGCACTGTAAACCCGAACGTTCAAAGTAATTAAATAGATTAAGTAGTGTATACTCAAAGTTTTAGAACAAGTTCTACGAACTTAATTTTGTCAAGTTGGTGTAACATGTTCTTCCTTTTTGAGTATTGTTAACTAATATTCTTTGATTAAATGGAACTATTTTGTGTATAAGTAAGCATAACTTAAAAACATAACTTAAGTACAATGTAATAGAATTGAGTAATAACATACTAAGAATGATAAAGTCCTGTTATTTCTATTGTTTAAAATAGGGATGATTTAAAAATAAACTGAATTTATATAGCACATGTTAAAATACAATAAAATCTCAAAGTGCTTTACCAAATAAGTAAAATCGATCATAATAAATAAATTGCAATAGCAAATGGTCTGAAATGCATTAGACATTAGTGGAGGACAAAATGTTTTTATTTGATTTATTTTTGCTTCATCAGTTTAATGTAGCCTATATATTCTTTTTATTTTTATTTAAGCAGCTGCAGGATAATTTTGTATGGAGAGTTAATCTCTGATTCAACCTGCGCAGCAAAAGGTGGCGCCTAATTTGCACACTACACTGATTTCCTTACGGTCGCTTTTTTGGAAAAACACAGAAGAAGAAAAGTTTGAACAACGCAGCTAGGCGGGAAGCAGCAGACAGTAGGGTTGCAGAAACTACCTACGCAGCAGCAATCAGGCTCACTGGACTTACTGTAAGTTTTGAATGTTAATATTCATTCGCTTTTACTTCTTTTATACATTTTGTATGTGTTTGTCTCAGAGAGCGTAGACCTTCTCCAAGCCCCCGCCCTTCACTGGCTTATCACGGGAGTCTTGTAGGGATTGGCAACTTGTCAGATATAGGTTAGCTGCTAAAGAGCGAGCTAGCCACTTAGCGGCACCAATAACGTTACCAGAGACTATTTAGAAGGACTTTGACGTTACGCACTCCAGCAGCACAACTAGCGACCTAGCTACCACTAACCGAATCCCCTGAAGAATTTGACGACGGATGAATCTAGTAATCACACGCTCATTCCCCGCTTAAAGGTGGTGTTGAAAAATTAGTTGTTAGTAGAAGCACTAACAGACACCTCGTATGCGATAGTTAGTTTTTGTTGCTGGAAACTTTCAATAGTGCACAAAAGAGCATAAACGCCTCAAACTGAGTTCCTACACTGCAAGTCCGCGCTCTCGCGTAGCTTCTAGGACGCTTGTTTTAAATTCTGTGTGAGCAGACTGTCTGAGACACGGAGATTGCTGTTAACAGAACGAGTCAACTGCCCGTGCCTGCCTACTGTTGCCTCGGGTTTTAAAACAAACGACCCTGCTGGAGGCAAGCTGCTTTTCATGACAAAGATGAATAAAGTAAAACCCTTAACAGTAAAGCTTTGGTTTGTAGAAATGGTATTATTGTTGATTAACCATGCACTAAGGTTCAAGTGTGGCTGCTTTTCTTTACAGTAATGTTAATTTTGCTTGATGGCTTTAGTAACTTGACACTTATGGGGATTAAATGAAAAGATCATTAACAGGGAACATTTATAAATGGAAGTATTTATAATTTGACACTCTTTGAATCTTTTAATTGTTCAGTTTCAGATCAGTTTATGCCTTTGCATCTTGCTGTTCCAGTTTCAAGAAGTTAAGGAAGATAACTGGAGATGTGATAACGATACCAGGTAATCCAATGAATGTGAATTCTTCTATCACCCCCTCTCGCCGCCTCTAAATACCAATAACTTGAATTGTTGTTTTTTCTCAGACAAGGTTTTAGTGTGGTAACCCCAAATCATACGCATCCCACATACACACATCATTGTTTTTTCTACTTGCCTGTTTGATCAAAATAAAGTGTTTTGCTGTATTTAAGTCAACAAATAATGAATGTGTTCTGTTCACGAATACTACTAATCATATTTTACTTAACTTTGTATTTGCTTGCAAAAATTGTTGAAGAAGACTGAGAAGAAACTGACCCTCATTAGAAAGATGATGGAGACCACATTTCCCCCTAACCGACAGACCATAGTGATGTCCTGCCCACCAGTGAACGACCTCATGGACCTCTGGCCTGCTCTTAAAATAGAGTCTGAGGTAATATGGATCAGCTCTCTCTTTTAAAGTGAAAATTGTGATTCTTACTCATTTGGCTGATATTTTTGCCTTTATGAATGTGTGCAAGATTCTTCAAATTGAACTGTTTTTTAATAAGTGTTGTTGCTGTATTCTCCTCTGGCTGTTATTTCTATGTAGTTGTATGCAGAGTTCCAGCGGATTACAAATCAGAACCTGCCCAACACGTGCTATGCTGAGCTTGACCGCTATCTTCCTCGACTGATGACCTTATTCAGAAGGCATCAAAAACTGGGAAGACAGCAGATGCTCTGGCTGAAATTTTAAAAATCCATGATGAACAGGTAAATAGATTTTTACACATTTCATAGGTTGAACCAGTAGAACATTGAACAGGTTCAATGATTGAAATGAGCTTTTGACTTCGCAATTAGTCCACTTTGTTTGCCATTTGTCTGATTGCATTAAAGATGTTAACAGGTTATTTGTGGACATATGTTCTGTTTGGACTGTTTAAAATCAGCTTTATGTAAACTCTTCAGTATATGCAATTCTGTTTTTATCTGAATAGGAAATCCATGACATACACACCAAGCGCACTACTGTTCTCCACGTCCTTCCTGTGTATCTGCGTGAGGACGTCTCTGGATGTTTAAGAACCTGCACAGTGAGTCTCCTTAAGTCACTAACAGATTCTGCTGTGTATTATCTAACCCGCAAATACTAACATTTTATTCAATGTTCAGTAAAACATTTTCTTGTAAATGTCCTTGGTTTCAGTCAGCACTTAGATTCTCTGGTATTTTGGCTGATTCATGTGTGCAGAACATGGATCTTATGTTTTTCAACTCTTACAATGAGACCCAGGTCTCTTTTGTAAAAGTGGTATTGGTTTTCAATGGGACTTGGTTAAGGAAAGACAAATTATGTCATCTGTTCTGTTCCATGTGTTAGTTTGTGATTAGTATCTCTCTTTTTCATTCATTCAGGATGAGTCTGATGAGCCAGAGCTTGATGGTGTTGCAGTGGGCCTCATTACTTTCATCGGTGACCATGACGCAAGTCCAGTTCACTACCACCCTGTGAGAATCACTGTCGTCATTGAAAGTGATGCCGTGGTCAGCCTTCCCAGACTTGGCGATGCCTTCCTGGTAATCTGTGGAGTGATCTATGCACTACACCTCAGCTATCCCAAAGCACTGACCAACACTTTTGAATTCACTCTAAAGATTTAACTTGGTCTAGAAAGTGGTAAACTATCCCCGAGGTTGCAGACCCTCAAGAATGAATTAATGATGTAGAAACTCATCTGAAAAAAGGCTGCAGGGTAAAGCATTATAAAAGGCTAGTTCAAAGTTATCTCCCTTTTGTCTAAATAATGCCTCAAAAAGTTACTGCACTACTGCAGGTGTTCAGCCAATAGGCCCAAACTACTCAATATGCCTTTGTTCTTATTAATATAATGCAAAAGTAACGCTAATGTTTTGTATGTTTTAATGTTTTTCTTAACCATTGTGGGCTGCGCAAGATGACTCACATTTCACTGTGCATTTGATATGGTTTGTAAAACATTTACATTTTAGAGTTTTAAGTGAAAATGTTCTTAAACTCTATAGAATATTTGAAATTTCATCCAAATTGCTGCCCTGTCGCCTTACTCAGGAATTAGCAAGGAAGCCAAAAGCAGTGTTTTTTCTTTTATAGCTGTAACGAACGATAATTTCATTTTGGTATTATTGTTTTTGATTACTCCGATTATTTTCCTGACTATCTGATTAGTTGTCTGGTCAATATCAGAAATGTGTGATAAATATTTATTTCCTAGGGCCTTAAAGAAACATGCCTACCGTATTTTCTCGGACTATAAGTCGCTCCGAGTATAAGTCGACAGTCAAAAATGCGTCATGAAGAGGAAAAAAACATATATAAATCGGACCGGACTATAAGTCGCATTTATTTAGAAATGTATTTCACAAAATCCAAAACTACACAATAGCACCCAGAACAACAGGCTGAATACGAGGGGTGTCCGGTATGTTAACGTAACACATTAACAGTTATTAAACTATACAATAGCACACAGAACAACTACCAGGGCGCGTGACGAAGCAAGCTAACTGCACCGTTGACAAGCCTCTCCCAGCAGCACGTTGTTCAAGCACCCATGTGTGACTCGTTCCTCCAGCTCTGGCCATCTTGCTTTCAGCCCGCGATTAGCCGATTAGCTTTCTTTGTTTTCTTCATTGCATAAGAGTCACCTTTTCGCCAGTCCCTCGCAAGTTTCTCCCTTGTTTCAAACTTTCTTTCTGCTGCTCGATTACCGTTTTTGCTGCATATTTTACTACCTGCAGTTTATCTCTTTTCTCTTTCTCAGTTGTCTTTAGGAGCAGCATTCTAGTTGTCACAAGCATAGAGCCCTCTTGCGGCTGTAGATGGTAATGTGTTCAGTATGAATTAACATTTAAAAACATGTTAAATTATATATATTTTGATATACAAGTCGCACAAGTCACAGGACCAGCCAAAGTAGGAAAAAAAGTGCGACTTATAGTCCGGAAAATACCGGTACTTATTGGGATTTATTCACAGTATCCCCAAGAGTTAGATAAGTCCATACATACGCTTCTCATCTCTGTGCGTGTCGTATCTCTGTCTGACGCACCCATGCCTAGCTTAGCACAGATCCTGGAGGTATCTGGCTCCATCTATGCTCCTAATAAGTGACAAAATAACGCCAACATTTTCCTATTTACATGTTGTGATTTGTACAACATGTGCTAAGCTAGGCTAGCAGTGGGTGCGCCAGACAGAGTTACAACACACACTGAGATGAGAAGGGTATTTATGGACTTCTCTAACTCTGGAGGATACGGTGAATAAGACAAAGTCCCATTAAGTCGGCGTGTTCGTTTAAGTGACCAGGAACACATTTGGAAGGATAGGATCAGAGAATTTTGAGTTTTTCTTCTTAAAAATCTCTCAAATTTATTTATTTATTTAATATACAATTAAAGTATATAAGTATATTTTAAAATTATTTTTTATTTTAATTTATAAATGTTTTTCTATTTCATTTTAACATGTAATTGTTCAAAAGCAGACGTTCACGACTTTAAGATATATTAAGTTAGTTAAACTTAATGTAAGTGAGGCAATCTGTTGCCTAAAAATTTTTAAGTTTTGAATCACATGTTTTTAAGTAAACAAACTCAACATATTTGACTAATGTGTACTTAAAACAATGACAAAACAAACTAATAAACATTGAGTTTTATTAACATAAAAATTGTGTGGTTGTGTACTTATTTTTTTAAGTTCTGTGAACTTATTCCTGTGGTTTGAAAACTCAAAACTGTAAGTCATAATAACTGAAAATAATTGAGTTCCCTTAACAGAAAACTAAGTCATATTAACTGCAAATATTTGAGTTGAGCTAAATGAGCACTTTTAATTTAACTGTTATCAAAAGGTACAAGTAGCAATTCAACCAACCTTTTAAGTTCGGAAAATTTTGACTTTTAAGTTAATCAACTTAAAAAAAGTGAGGCAACTGATTGCCTCACTTTTTTTGAGTTCTGGTAACTTATTCGGGTTTACAGTGTGTTTTGCCAGTCAAATTCACTTTAATGAGTGCATATTGAAATATTACACTGTTGTATGGCAAAAAATGTATCTCAAAATGCATCAGATTGATGCTTTAAAATATGGAATATGCTCCCCCGGACCCCCCCAGAGGGGTAATATCCTTCTCACCTTTTTCACCCCTGACCCGTTTTCATGCCTGCATAATAACATGTCTGCAACCAGCACATATTTTCCTTCATTTTGTCATAAATTACTGTATGAAGGGTTAAAATTGTGAGTGAGAGCAAGTCCAGGGTTTAAAGAAGGTTGTTCACTAACTCTCTCTCTCTCTCTCTCTCTCTCTCTGTTTGTCTGTTGCTATAGAAACGGAGAGGAGGAGAGGGACCCAGACGTCACCACTGTCAGTACTGTGACAAATCCTTCACAACATCTGGATATTTAAAGATTCATCAGAGAGTTCACACTGGAGAGAAGCTATACAGCTGTGATCAATGTGGGGCAGCTTTCACACAACAGAGTACCCTAAAAAAACATCAACGCATTCACACTGGAGAGAAGCCGTACTGGTGTAAACAATGTGGGAAAACCTTTTCTCAGAGTGGTAACCTTAAAACACACCAGTGCATTCACACTGCCTCATGAACATGTTTTCAGAGCCAAGCTGTTTCCTCCTGCATGTACGTTATTGCGGCTACAATTACATATTACGCTCCTTTCCTTTGAAGGGTTAGTCCCGTTAGAAGTGGGTCAAATGCTGTTTCTCCTGATGCTGTGTGTTTTAATGATTACTTACTGAGAATGATTTAAAAAAATTATTATTACTTTTCTGCTGCTCATTAACATTTTTCAGGGGCTTCGGATGCTCAAACTCATGGCATTTTGCATATTTTCCTCATATTGTGCAGCCCTAGCTGTTACAATGTTATCTTATTTGTGTTAAATTAATAAGTAAAGGAAACTAGAGATTGCTGGCTTGAATATCAAAGAAGGATAGATAGATAGACTCAAATTGTCACATGTCCATCCTGGTTAAAGTTGCAAAGTTCTGCAGTGGTCTCCCCTAACGTCCCCTAATACACGCCATGGTTCGGATAAAAGTTCTTTGACCTTCATGAAATTTGATTGGAACATTGTTCTCATCTTTAGGAACATGTATAAAAAGAATTGAATGTTTTTTTCGCCTGACAGGAAGTCAGTCATTTTGGATTTTGTGGGCTAATTTTTATTCTGCGAACACGTTTAACGACTTTAGGGTGCACAAAAACTCCCAAAACTTTGCAGCCATGTTGAAACCAGTAACTTTAACAGTGTTTCCCACAGATGGTGGTGGGTGGTGCAGGATGTGAAGGCGCAGTGCGTGATGGCTGGGTTCAGTAATAAACTAGTCAAACAAAGGTGAAAACAATGACTACATAACATCAGATAATTTAGACATAAATATCTATTTACATATTAGACTAAAAGATGATACAGATAGAAATGAAAATATTGCAACACTATCCAGCTTAAGACACAATTTCAGGGTAATTATTAGAGCAGCACAATATGAGGAAAATATATGTAATATATTAAAAATATATGCCCCAACGTTGTTGAATATTGTGGTAATGATATTACTTGCGATAAATAAACATTAAAATATACTCAGTTCTGCCTTTCTGCTGCTTAATATTCTGCTAAAATCCAACAAATTGTTCGTTGAATTTAAAACAAATGAAAGGAAAGTGTAGCCATGGTGTGCTTTGTCAATTACATTTTTTTGCCAAATGTTAACGGTTCAGAGGATAAAATACCCATAATACTATGCTATACTCCATACAGAACACAGTTTCCTTCTATCTCCTGTTAAATCACATAAGACTAGGGCTATCTAAAGTAAATTCTTGTTCATTTTGTTTGTTAGATCATTGTTCATGTTTTCAAGTGTTTTATCCATGTTTTGGGGTTCCTAAACATAGCCTACTGTTCTGTACTATACATGTCCTGTTGCACTCATTAAAGCTCCATTGTGTAATTTTTTTCTTATCAAAAAAAACCTTTCTTCTTTCACAAATATGTGCTTATTCATGTGTAATTACTTCCACCAACTAATCAAAGTAGTCTCGTACATGTAGAATCTACCATTCAGAATACATACTAGCGAGTCGCTCGAATGACGGCCGCCATGTTGCGCCTCCATCTATAAACATACCTCTGAGACCCGGTGCTAATAAGGCTCCGGTGCCTTAACGACCGTTATTTACCGGACCAAATTGCAACGTGGCTTTCGGTGCCACTGAAATGCCTGCGCTTCTCTCTGATGCTCCGAAAGCGGACGTTAGAGGCAACCTAAACATCGCTGCATGTCACGGTAGTAAACACTACACTTGATAGGAAGGTAACGTTAGCCTATCGTTAGCTAGCAGCTAAGGTAAACACAGTTAAAATGCTGACAGCTAAACGGTGTAAAAGTGTGTGTACTTCATTGGAGAGGAACGTATGACAGTGTGCAGCTACTGTTGTTGTAAAAACAACAAATGTTGCGTTCACTTGAAACTCGCCTCATTGCATTCAAAGTTATTGTAAAATACCCTTTTCCCATCCAGTGGTTTGTTTGTTTTTGTCGTTTAACAGGAACTTACTGGTGAAATAAGTTATTGTTTTTACATTTTTTTTTTTTACAAGTCTTTTAATTTTATATGTATATATATATATATATATATATACACACACACACAGAGGGCCTCGATGTGTCGAGGGGGGTAACGTTAAGGCGGAGTTAGGAAGCTAACGTTAGCCAACTAACACCGGCTGGCTGGCTGGTTCTGCCGTGCTTTTATGCTGCATCAGTTACAGAGAATGAGCTGAACAGTGGGCTGGGTCTAATGTTAGTGGTCCTGTAGCGCTCCCCTCAGTATTTACATTGATGAGGGCAGGCTTTTGGGTTCTTTAAAGGTTTTTATCAAATGTGTTTTAACCCTGATCAACTCAGTTTTAAATGTTATCTTGGATCTATCTTTTTTTTAGTACACACATGAAATGTTTTTCTAAACTACCTATAAATTCACCTTTTAAGCTATAGTTTTAATAAAGATTTTAACCATATGTGTCTATATGTCTCTCTCAGAATAAAATGATGACCTTTTTCCAAGTAAATAATAAAGTAACACAACACAGGGTTTTAGAAAAATAAATCTCAATTATTTACTCATTAAAGATATGATTATCTCCAATGAAATAAAATTAAATAAAGATATGATTGTTCTTTTTTAAACCTTCAACATAAAATAACCCTCTATTTCAAAAGGAAAATACTGCAACTAAATTGTCCCTCTTTTTAAGACATCTGTAAATACTGTACCATATATAAATGCACAATCAACAATTTAAACACTTTTAACTCTCAACTGGATTCATTCAGAAAACCTCAATGTACCAACGTCAAAGTCACTTAAACCAATATGATTTGTGGGCCCACACACACCTTAATGCAGTCTAAAGCCGGCAACCAAAATTATTCTAAAACAAAAATACGTAGCAGGCCTGATGCGGTGCTTGTGTTCGTTGCGGCCCAAAACTTAATGGCTGTTTCCACTTGTCAGCAAGCAAACAAAATGAAGGATACCTTGAGTTAATGTTTCTGTCCTGTCCTTTCTTCAGCAGTCACCGGAACAGGCTCGATCAGCGTTTCAACACAAACTCCATCGGTTTCTCTTTTCTCCTCCACGTTTCAGTAAAACTCACGAGTGAAGTCCTGGTTGTTGCACGCTCTGTCTGAGTCACTTTCCCGTCTTCAGGTCGAAAACAACAGATAACCCCTCAACCAGTTCAACTGAGGGAGTCAACTTTAACTAGAAAACGTTCGTTCACTTGTAATAAACGGACTCTAGCCTATACTTCAAGGTGGCTAAGCGTTACCCTTTAGCGTTAGCAGTAGCATTAGCATTAGCACAAAAGTAAACAGTCTCTGAACTTCGTGTAGAAATTCCTCCCGTTTCTCAATATGCAGCTTGTCACTCTTCTCACTGGTTGTCGTGTAAACAATCATAAGATACAAGTTACACATTGGTTTGTGCACTACTAGCTACTTCACAAATTAACTCAGAGAATCACTGTCACGCTCACTCTTTAGCTTCACTCTCCTACCTCTCTCGTCTGTGTTGAAAAAACCCGAGACCTGACTTTCCGGCCGATCGTCATTAACCCCATAAATGCTGGTTTAGACAGGTTTCAGAAATACATTATCTTTTACATAAAACAACAAACATAGAATACATTTTAAACTGCTTTTAACATTTTTATCATAACTTTTTAAATTAATTTTAACCTTTTTAATCACACTATTTATATGCTCTGTTTTTTTTAAATGATACTACAAACATCACTCATCACCTCATGCTTTTTTAACCGGGTTACACCCTCCCCCTTCTAAAGGTTTTTGATGTCCTCATCAAACATAATGAACTCTACCTTTTTTAAGATGTACTAGTGGAAAAGGTGCATGACTAGTTTAACTTAACTCAACTCTTGCCAATCTTAATAATAACACCTCTATGCACAATAGTGAGAGGCTGATCTTTTGCCCTACCAGGCTCATCGTAAGTTAACCTGATAACTGGTTTCACTATCCTTTTTGGACGGTTTTCAGGTTTGCTAATCACTTTTGTCTTAGTGACTGTCTCTGGATGCTCATCGTGGCAAGGGTTATCAGTCTCTGCATTAGTTTCTTCCTCAGGAACTGAATCTTGATCTCCATCCTCTTCTCTCATACTGTGATGTTCCTCCTCCAAACTGTTTCCCTCTGACAAACTATCCTCAGCAGGATTTCTTTCTGACTGTTGAGAAGAATCACTATCATCTTGGATGAGATTTGACTGTCCAGCAGTATCTCTTTCTTTTGTCAGGATCTCTTTCAGGTAAGTACTGTATGGTTTTCCAGGTCCATAATACTCCACATCTGAAGAGGAATCTGTAAACTGCAACTCTTGAAGAGCTTCCTGTACTTCAGGTAAGACTTTCTTTGATCTCTTTTGTGTCTCAGCTCTTGTTCTTGATCTTGTCTTCACATGTGACTTGTCCTCAGTATCCACTGTTGGCATTCTCACTAACTGTCCAATCGGCAAAAGATGATCACGATGGAGAGTTTTGACTCCTCCTCCTCGTCCTCCGGTTTAACTTTGTACACTGGAAGGTTGGGCATCTTTCCCAGGACCACGTAAGGGATAGGACTCCAACGACTCTCCAACTTGTGTTTCCCTTTCAATCCTAAGATCCTTAGCAACACTCTGTCGCCGATATCCAGTGTCTGGAATCCCACTCTTTCATCATAGGATCTCTTGTTCCTCTGATGTGTCTTGTAGGCCGCTTCAGAGGCAAGCTCGTAAGCTCTTTGCAAGTCGTCTTTTAGCTTGGCTACATAGTGTGAATGGCCACCATCAGCTTTGCCATCAGGAGAGGTTCCAAAGCACAAGTCTATTGGAAGCCTTGCTTCTCTGCCAAACATTAAGAAATAGGGTGAGTAACCCGTAGCATCACTTTTGGTACTGTTATAGGCGTGAACCAAGTAACCAACATGTTTGCTCCACTGCCGTTTCTTCTCACAGCCCAGGGTTCCCAGCATGGAAAGAAGAGTTCTGTTGAATCTCTCAGGCTGCGGATCTCCCTGTGGGTGGTAGGGAGTGGTCCGTGATTTCCGGATCCCCATCATCTTCAAGAACTCTTTGATTAACTGACTCTCAAAGTCTCTTCCCTGATCTGAATGGATTCTGGCTGGCAAGCCATAATGCAGGAAATACTTGTCCACCAGGATCTTTGCCACCGTCTGCGCTTTCTGATTTCGGGATGGGAAAGCCTGAGCATAACGGGTGAAATGATCCGTGACCACCAACACATTGCTGATACCTGCAGAATCTGGCTCCATGGACAGAAAATCGATGCATACCAAATCCATCGGTCCATTGCTTGAAATGTGATGTGACACACTCTCCACAGTTCTTTATGTACTGCTCAACATCACATGCCAGTTTCGGCCAAAAGAACCTGCTCCTCAACAAGTCTGTAGTTCTTTCAATACCAAGGTGTCCGAGATCATCATGGGTGGACTTCAGCACCACTTCTCTGAACTCGCTTGGCAAGACAAGTTGAATGAGTTCTTCTCCGGAGGGCCGCTTGCTTAAGCGATGGAGTAGCCCATCTTTCATCATCAGTTTCCCCATCTCTTTTTTCAGACGAGAGCGCTCTGAACAGGATCCATTCTCTTCCGGCCATTTGCCATGTTTAACAGCTTGTATGGCAGATCGGATGTCTGCATCATCCTCCTGAGCTTCCATCAGCTCCTGCTTTGACATCTGTCCCAATGATTTCAACTCCAGGTGAGTTGGGAATGCATAAATATCAGGCACACAATCAGGCGAAGCTCCCAACTGATCTACATACCTCGGTGGACTGTCTGCCGAACCAGGGATGCAGATTCGTTTGCAGATGGATCTCACACCAGACTGTGGTATGGTCTCCCATTCCTCTGAACTCTCATCAGGCATATTCCTTGAGAGCAGGTCAGCATCTGTGTTGTGTCTGCCTGGTCGGTACTTGACATCAAAGTCATAGGTGGATAAGGCAGAGAGCCATCTGTGCCCCACAGCGCTGAGCTTGGCGGTCGATAACACGTACGTAAGAGGGTTATTGTCCGTACGTACAGTAAATCTGACCCCATACAAATAATCATGAAATTTATCCACAACTGCCCACTTAAGGGCCAGAAACTCCAGCTGGTGAACGGGGTAGTTCCTCTCAGATGTCTTTAGCTTCCTGCTGGCAAAGGCGACTGGTCTCAGACCCTCACTGTGTTCCTGATATAGGACGGCGCCCAGCCCTCTCAAGCTGGCGTCCACATGCAGGACATATGGCTTGTTGGGATCCGCAAAGGCCAACACAGGTGCATGGGTAAGGCAGTGGATAATCTTGTGGAAAGCCTCGGTGCAGGACTGGTCCCATCTCTCACCAAAAGGCTCGGACTCTTTGAGGTAAGTCTTTGTGTTGTCTTTCTCAGGCTTCTTACCCCGCTGGGTTGGGGCATAGCCTTTTGTGAGCTCAGACAATGGCCTAACTATGGCTGCATAATTGGCGATGAAACGGCGGTAATATCCACAAAATCCCAAGAAGGATTGAAGAGCCTTCAGGTGCGTAGGCTGTGGCCAACTTGTAACTGCCTCTATCTTGGCTGGGTCAGGTGATACTCCATTGGCCGACACAATATGTCCAAGGTATTTTACCTTTGGGAGGCAGAATTGACATTTGTCGAATGAGATTTTCAATCCAACCTCTGCCAGACGATCAAGGACTTTAAGAAGTCTCTCTTCTAAAGTTCGTCCAAAGACAATCAAGTCATCGAGGTAGACAAGGACTTCAAGCAGATTCATGTCACCCACAGCCTTCTCCATTAATCTCTGGAAGGTGGCTGGGGCTCCAGTTATCCCCTGCGGCATCCTCTCAAACTGGAAGAACCCCAGTGGGCAGATGAATGCCGTCTTTTCCTTATCTTCCTCGGCCATGGCGATTTGGTAATAACTGCTCCTCAGATCAAGAACGGAAAACCACTTGCTTCCGGTCATTGAATCCAACACGTCATCAATACAAGGTGTTGTGTACTGATCTGGGATTGTTCGGCTGTTTAACAATCGGTAGTCAATACATATTCTCACAGCTCCATTCTTTTTGCGAACAATCACGATTGGGGATGCATATGGACTACGAGACTCCTTGATGATCCCTGCACGCAACAGTTCTTGGAGGTGCTTTCTCACGTCTTCCAGGTCAGCTGGAGCCAGGCGACGAGAGCGCTCCCTGAACGGCCGTGGATCTGACATCCGGATTGTGTGCTCTACTCCCTTTGCCAATCCAACATCCCATTCTTGGAAAGAGAATACCTGGGACTTGGTGGATAGCTTTTGACGGAGTCTTTCTTTCCACTCCTCTGAGACAGGTGAGTCTCCAAAGTTGATCAGATTTGCATCGAACGCGGAGTCAGCTGTCTTGGGCGGAGAGAGAGGAGTGACTGCATCTGTCAGATACATATGTCCGATAACTGATCCCACTGGTATGACTGTCTCTGTCAAGGACTCATTTTGGACCAAGATTCTGAAATGGTTGACGTTCACTTCTTCGCTGGGCACCACCATGGGCTGAAGTAGCACACCCGCTGGGAGTGGAGCTACAGGAGACAAATCAACCATCAGGATTTCTTTGTCAACTTGGAGCTTGTACTCGACTTTGCAGACTGCCGTACAGTCACCACCAGGGGGCAGAGTCAGTGGGCCAGGGCCTTGCCATAACACACAGCCAATATCACCCTCGTCCTCCATGGCTGTGGCCTTGCCAGGCGCTGTTAGCTTGTTGTTGCTGTAACATGCTTGTATCCCCAGTGTCTGGGTGATGTCAATGCCATTGTCCTTACACTGATGTACAAGACGTCGGATGTGACTGGCATTGGTCCCCACAATGATAGGAGTCTGGTCTGCAGTTCGGGGCTGGGGGCAGATAAGAGCAAGAACTGTCACTGTCTGGTCGGCACCTGCAACCTTTGCTGGATATTCAATGTCGACCACTACATACCCACGGTATGGATAACTGCTCTCCGATTCACTTAGTCCCCACAGGGCTAAACCAGACACGGGGCGTATTGGGACATCAGACAGGTACGTTTGATACCAAGACTCAAAGATAATGGTGACCTGAGAGCCACTATCAAACAAGGCATCACAGCAATGTCCATTTACTTTCACAGGTACTATGCTGGGTGGACCAATCAAGCCTTCCGGGATGTCAGTCGGCTCCTATGAGGTAACAGCACTTTTCTTGACCCCACAGTTAACTTCATTGGTGGTGGAATCCCCAGACTGCTGTCTGTCTTTTGTCACATTCAAAGCATGAATTAGCTTTCTGATAACCTTGGCTTGATTCTCAGGGTTGCGGCACTTTGTGGCAAAATGTCCGCTCTCACCACACCTATAGCAGAAATTCTCTTCTGACTTTTTCGGTGTTCCCTTGGGGAAGTTGGGGACCTGTTTAGAAGCTTCCATGGTTGAAACAGCAACCGCAGCATCTTGCTCAGGCATCTTGTTGGTTGTTTTCTGTTTTAGTCGTTTCAGTTGTTTTTTCAAGGCAGCCAGCTCGGCATCTTGCCGGTTCTCAGAGCCAGGCGGTGCACTAATGGTTTTAACCTCCATGTAATCATCTTTGACTTGAGTGGATTTGGTCACTACTGATGCAACCATTGACTTTAGCTCTTTTATTTCAGCCTTTAAGTTCTGGATCTCAGCTTGCCTTGTATCCACTTCTGTATTAGCATGCACTTGATGTACTGAGGCACTGAGCTTCTTTCTAGAAGTTTCGTATTCTTCCTCAGCTCGAATCTCAGTCAACAGCTGTAGAAAGTTTGGGGGTGCAGCCTTCCTTTCTCTCAAGCGCAGCTGGATCAGCATCAGGTCTGAGGCGATTGCACCCCTCAGCAGTTGCTCCAGTCGGGCTCGATCCTTGCAGCTAGCAGGGAGACCACCTCTTTGAATCACCTTAGCTAGAGACCTCTCTAGACGTCGAAGGAAATCTGATAGTTTCTCCTTTTTGCTGTTGCATCAATCGGAAAGCAAAGTAGAGATCATCACCGGACTCAGCACTTCCAAAAGCACTTTCAAGGGCTTCCATGCACTCCTTTGGGCTGGCGTCAGGATTGGCGTGCCGCACTGCTTTCACAATTTCTAGTGCGGTCCCCTTTAAACTTCCAATAAGTCTGCGTCTTTTTTCTCTATCAGAGCATTCAGTCTCCTCCACCATAAGCCATGCTTGCTCTAGCCAATGATCAAATGGTTCTTCACCTGGCGGCGCTCCCGAGAACATGCGTAGTCGACCATAACTTCCACCACCAGCTGGTTTTGTTGTCTTTTCCAACAAATCTCCGACAGCGCGAAGGATGGATTCAGTGGAGCTAGTGGGCGGGGGTGTACTGGGGAACAATGATTTGAGGTCCTCCATGGTTTTACCTTCAGCCTGCAGCAATCCTTTTAGTTTACTATTAAACTCTTCAGCAGCTGCCGGCGCCCCTCCTATGATGATAACAGGCCACGCCTCTCCACCATCAATAGGCACAACTTCAGTAGGAACACTCTCCTCTTGCACAGTCTCTTTACTCTCACACAAAACCATCCGTTGGTTTAGTCTTGCACTGAAGTTTCTCCCACGAACGCGCACCCGTCCTAAAGACTTGATAGTTCCCAGTGTTTCTTCCACTTCACTGATCTCTACATCTTCTGGGACGACGGTCATAAGTGCATGAGACTCATCCAAACCCTCACCACGGCACCAGTGTTTTAACTCTGACACTAGTTCAGTTTTTTCCATGTTAATACTGTTTGTAAATTAGCTTAGTAACTTTAGTTAGTCACTTTACCTTTTAACTCTATTTATTTTTTCTTCACTAAAAAATCCAAGACTATCCCAGCGGTGCCTCCATTTTATGTAGCGCCCCTCCCAGTATTTACATTGATGAGGGCAGGCGCTTTTTGGGTTCTTTAAGGTTTTTATCAAATGTGTTTTAACCCTGATAAACTCAGTTTTAAATGTTATCTTGGATCTCTCTTTTTTTAGTACACACATGAAATGTTTTTTCTAACCTACCTATAAATTCACCTTTTAAGCTATAGTTTTAATAAAGATTTTAACCATATGTGTCTATATGTCTCTCTCAGAATAAAATGATTAACCTCTTTTCCAAGTAAATAATAAAGTAACACAACACCAGGTTTTAGAAAAATAAATCTCAATTATTTACTCATTAAAGAAATGATTATCTCCAATGAAATAAAATTAAATAAAGATATGATTGTTCTTTTTTAAACCTTCAACATAAAATAACCCTCTATTTCAAAAGGAAAATACTGCAACTAAATTGTCCCTCTTTTTAAGACAACTGTAAATACTGTACCATATATAAATGCACAATCAACAATTTAAACACTTTTAACTCTCAACTGGATTCATTCAGAAAACCTCAATGTACCAACTTCAAAGGCACTTAAACCAATATGATTTGTGGGCCCACACACACCTTAATGCAGTCTAAAGCCGGCAACCAAAATTATTCTAAAACAAAAATACGTAGCAGGCCTGATGCGGTGCTTGTGTTCGTTGGGGCCCAAAACTTAATGGCCGTTTCCACTCGTCAGCAAGCAAACAAAATGAAGGATACCTTGAGTTAATGTTTCTGTCCTGTCCTTTCTCCAGCAGTCACCGGAACAGGCTCGATCAGCGTTTCAACACAAACTCCATCGGTTTCTCTTTTCTCCTCCACGTTTCAGTAAAACTCACGAGTGAAGTCCTGGTTGCTGCACGCTCTGTCTGAGTCTCTTTCCGTCTTCAGGTCGAAAACAACAGATAACCCCTCAACCAGTTCAACTGAGGGAGTCAACTTTAACTAGAAAACGTTCGTTCACTTGTAATAAACGGACTCTAGCCTATACTTCAAGGTGGCTAAGCGTTACCCTTTAGCGTTAGCAGTAGCATTAGCATTAGCACAAAAGTAAACAGTCTCTGAACCTCGTGTAGAAATTCCTCCCGTTTCTCAATATGCAGCTTGTCACTCTTCTCACTGGTTGTTGTGTATACAATCATAAGATACAAGTTACACATTGGTTTGTGCACTACTAGCTACTTCACAAATAACTCAGAGAATCGCTATCACGCTCACTCTTTTGCTTCACTCTCCTACCTCTCTCGTCTGTGTTGAAAAAACCCGAGACCTGACTTTCCGGCCGATCGTCATTAACCCCATAAATGCTGGTTTAGACAGGTTTCAAAAATACATTATCTTTTACATAAAACAACAAACATAGAATACATTTTAAACTGCTTTTAACATTTTTATCATAACTTTTTAAATTAATTTTAACCTTTTTAATCACACTATTTATATGCTCTGTTTTTTTTAAATGATACTACAAACATCACTCATCACCTCATGCTTTTTTAACCGGGTTACAGTCCGCTGATCCACTGAGGCATGCAAACAGGTCATGGGTATAAAAGGTGAGAAGGATACAGCGGACCCCTGATCATCTAGGGGAGTCTGGGGGAATTTAAAGTTTAACACATCAATCTGGTGAACTTTGAGAGCAAAATTAAGAGGCTAGATCTATGTAGAATCTGTGCTCTTGTAAACAATGTGTTCTTGTAAGCAATTTTGTATAGTATACATTTGAGTCATCAAAAGGACAAGCTTTGCACACTGAATTTGGATATTTAATTTTATAAATACTTACACTTATTACATATAGAGCATCCAATCTGTAAATTTAATATTAATTTTGTGAAACAAGGACCTTAACTACTCACTTTGAAAAGTACACAACAGGTGTCAAAGGATGAAAATGTCATTCTGAAGGAAATCATTTCATCATCACGTTATTAGACCGTTCTGTGAGACAGCAAAGGCAAGATGATCTGCAGCTTAAGTCAACAGCATCCCTTAAAAACATCTATCATCATCATCATTACAAACATCTATTGGACATCATTTTTAATCTCAGTCTATTGATCCAAAGTGCAGCAGATCAAATAAATTAACATCTATGGAATTAAAATAGTTCAAAACAGGTCATATGGTGAAACTAAATTACAAATATACTTTACTTGGGCAAAAGAGTAAAGGTAATCCAGCTCACTGTCTGAAGTTAAACAGATACATTCATGGTGGACAATAATATACTATATTATTTCCTAACTCTCCCTCCCTCCCTTTTGACAAAACTTTGCACCCTGTTTTTGGACATTTAAAGATCGTGGGCTTTGAGAAGAACAGCTCTAAAGCCCTTGAGTCTTTACTCTCCTGTGTGGACTGCCATGTGTGACCGTAAACTTCCTATCCGTGTAAAAGATTTCTTACAAACTGAGCAGCTGAAAGGTTTTTCTCCTGTGTGAGTTTATGTGTGACTCTAAATTTCCTTTCCGTGTAAAAGATTTCTTACAGACTGAGCAGCTGAAAGGTTTCTCTCCTGTGTGAGTCATCATGTGACTCTTCAGGTTTCCACTTTCAGTGAAAGCTTTATCACACTCAGAGCAGCTGAAAGGTCTTTCTCTTGTGTGGATTCTCATATGTTTTTGTAAATGTCCACCTCGTGTAAAAGATTTCTTACAGACTGAGCAGCTGAAAGGTTTCTCTCCTGTGTGAGTTCTCATGTGTATGTTCAGATGTGACTTGAAGCCAAATGTTTTACCACACTCAGAGCAGCTGAATGTTTTCTTACATGTTGAATCATGTTTCAGAGAGTTTAAAGCTGACTGAGGTTCTCTGGTCTCCTTCCAATCAGCACTGTCATCAGTCTCAGGTTCAGAAGAGTCTCCAGTCTGGTCTTCAGTCTCTGGTTGTAAAAGTGGATGTGGATGTGAGTTCCTGGCTGGTTCTGGTCCTCCACAGTTCTCTCCATCAGCTTCTGTTTCCTTGTGTTGAGTTTGTCTCTGATGAAGCTGTGAGGACTGAGCTTCCTCTTCATCATCTTCACTCTTCACAGGGACAGGAGTGAATGAGAAATTGGTGATATCAACCTCCTCTAGCCCTTGAAGCTGCTCTCCCTCCTGACTGCTCCACAGTTCCTCCTGTTCCTCTTTAATGTGTGTGTGTGTGTGTGGGGGGTCTGGCTCCTGCTGCTCAGGGGGGACCTCTTCTTCAACCACCAACAGCTGCTCAAAATCTGCAGGAAACACATACAGAGAAATGTTGTGGAACTGTAGCTTACCACCTGGATTGTGATTGTTATAAAGAAATACTGGTTGTTCAGTCAGTTACTTAGGTTACATCTACACTACTAGTCTACCTTTTCAGCCTTGGAATGCTGTTGGAAAGGAGGCTGTTGACTGATATATTAGGGCCCTCTTGTGGTGAAATAATGCAACAGTGCTGTTGAGCACAAAGTGGCACAGTCGGTAATTAAAGGTACTATATGTAACTTTTTAGTGTGTCTGTAACTGTCATTTTTCATATTACGAGCTTAAATGAGCTGTAACAGCAAACAAGACTAACAGTGAAAAGAACGCTATTTTAAAGTAGTTTTTATTAGTGCCATTGCTCGGGTTCGATTTTTCCTGCACAGAATGATTTATGGCAGGTAGACGGCACAACAGTAACACATTCTGAAGGGTCACAGATTTTTTTGTAACACCGGAAAAGCCAGTGTTAGCGGATCCAGCCAGGTAAAAGGTATCAGAAGATAAATTTTTTTAGGCTAGGCGTAGTTGTATTTTATTGTTATTTTAGAAGTTATCTGCTGTAGTTATGGCTGATACTGGGGCAGGAACATCACAGAAAAGGAGGAAATTGAATGAAGAACAACTAACAGGCGAAAACGCAAGTCAACTTCGGTGAGGCTTTCAACAGATGGAGACAATTACAGGATTGTATATGATTCCCATCCCACCCTGAATAGGCCCTCAGGTGATGTAGGCTTAGTTACCGTAAGCAACACTTGAAATGCAACTGTAATGTATTCTCTTATTGTAAATTAATGATTTTCTGTCTGAGCAAAACATTCATCGTGGAAATATGACCTCCCGGTAACGCTAACTCAGTAATACAGTGGGCAATAAAGCACCATAAAGAAAAGACCTTTACGACAGCAAATGTGGTAAAAACACTACCACTTGTGTCCAAAGCGGCCGCTAGAATCAACACAAACTGAATGTTACATGTAGACACATGCAGAGTAAAGTAGTGAGTAGTCATTTTTGTCTGATATGGACATTATTTGATTATAGTCTTTCACTGTGTTTTGGTGAGACTTTTGTTGATGCAGAGCTAATCTAATTACCATGTGGCTTCCTAATACTAACGCTAGTTTAGCTGTATCTTTATATTTCTAGTAAGATTATGTATTTAGACAATGTTGACATTCTCCTATGTAAATGACATGGATGTCTGTTTTTATTGCAACTTAATGGAGCAATCAGTGTTATTTATTTCTCCAAGCAGTAACTATCACTTATACAGTCCTAAGTGAATACCAATAATTCAATAATTAGTCCTTCGAGCCAGAAGTGAAGATTTCCCAGGATCTCAGGATGCAGCCTAGTTTCACATACTTTGGGGCCTTACCATAATCAACACGTCCAAAGTGTCAGTTACAAAATCCCAAATTAATTACTAGGCCTGTCACGATAGTCAATAAATCAATTAATCGTACGATGAAAAAAATGAGCTCGATAATTTTTCTGGCCGCGATAATTTCCATTTGCATGCTTGTTTGTTTTCCTCGTCTCTCTCTACCAGAGAGACTGGAGGACCACTCTCGATTCCTTAGCATAACGAGGAGTGAACCCCCTTTGTCAGGTGCATGGTCTTTGTGGGGGCGGGACTCCTGGCGGAGAGAGAGACAGAGACAGAAAACGCTAGTTGAGAGTTGGAGCAGGGTTTCCCGCAGCACTTTGCAGTTAAGGCGCCGTCAAAAAACTAAAAAGTATATGAGCAATATCAACCGTGTTACTTTGCGTCCCGTTTTCTCCCTTTCATTCCAAACCACACAGCTGACAACCTGCAGGTGGAGGCGGGGAGGGGGCGGACAGGCTCGGATAAATATAGGGTACTAGGCTCGGACATACATGCCGCTGTGGACTTGTGTCAGTCTCGCAAGCGGTTTCAGGAAAGTGGGTGTATGTGTCCAACAATGCACAGAACATTAACCGGTACAAGCCTACAGCTGTCCGTGGACACGGAGTGTGGAAAGTATGTCAGAGGTGTGTGTGTGTGTGTGTGTAATTCTCGCCTAAAATGTAAAAAAAAAAAAAAAAAAAAAAAAAAAAAAACATATACCCATGTGGCAGATAGCCATATAGATAGATTTAATTTATTAATTATATATTATTTAAATGTAATATTTAGTGTTAAATAATTGTAAAACGTAGTACAGAGTCTGTAGTCTATCCCACAAACACTCGAGGAATGCTGCAAATGTTTGACAGCCAGCAGGCTATGAATTACCTGGGAGAACATGCGTGTCACAAACGGCAAACAACAGCGTGAAAGACGACATACTAAAGAGATCAAAGACATATTGTGGATATTTAAAATGTCTTCCAGTTCCAGTGTCAAATATTTTTTAGAAATAAAAGTTTATTGATCTTTGAAAAGGTGTACCTGCATTATTATGCCATTATCATTATATTAGATGAAAATGGTCTCAAAACGACAATATTATCGTTTATCGCAATCATTTCTGGGACAATTTATCGTCCAGCAAAATTTGTTATCGTGACAGGCCTATTAATTACCAAACCCCTTAATCCAATTGTTCACCTTACAACAGACCACTGAAAACATCGTCAGATGCTCATTTGCCACACAGTGTGAACTTCCCCCCTGCAACCTTTTTAAGTAAAAGTACTGTTACTTCAGAATAATATGACTCAAGTAAAAGTAAAAAGTAGTCATCCAAATAATTACATGAGTAAGAGTAAAAAAGTGCTCGGTGAAAAAACTACTCAAGTACTGAGTAACTGTTGAGTAACGTCTGATTTATTTTTTAACATAAGCATTCAATCAGATGGACAAAAATATTAAATAATCATCTTTAGGCAAATTATAGTTCACCCAATCAATAAAATAAATAAAAATTAATGAATTACAAAATAGCTTAAATTAAAATAATCCAGGTAAATTCAAGTACTTAAAAAATAAAATACATAAAATAATAATACATAAAAATAAATAAGCACAAGTAACACAAATTTCCAAACCTACTTTTTTTTACCAGGCTCTGCAGGCAGAACTAGAACAAGGTAATGGAGCTGCTGTTTGGCACTTTTACTAAGGTAAACATGCTTTCATTATGAGGCCAGAGGCCTGTACTATGAAGCAAGATTTGACGTTAACGAGCTAACTTCAGGTTCAACCCAGGGTTTTCTGTATCACGAAGGTGGATCACTTGATACCCGGTTCAATCGCCGTGGTAACTCATGCTGGACGCCTAACCTGGTCGGGAGCAGGTTATGTTGGAGATCAGAGATCAACCGGTGTTAAAGCTCCGCCTACTGACCAATTAATAGGCCTACTCGATTGATAACGGCATCACCGTTCTTATAGAAGATCAGGCGGAGCTCGGTGCGGGGAGAGAGAAGAGAGAGAGAGAGAGAGAGAGAGAGAGAGAGAGACGGGGGGAGGGAATTACATATCGGTTATTTCTCTGCTTCTTGAGCCAATGCGCACAGCGGTTTGAATTATGTTTTTTATATTTTTTATTTGCTCTCACGATCGCTTCCACTGGCAGGATTGCAACTGAAATAATAGGCTAATTACGGCAGTTTATGGAAAGGACAAGTGTAATTATGGTCAGATCTTGGTCCTGACTGATGGGGAAGTGATATTGATAAGCGTTGATTTACGCATCAGCGTCGCCTATTTTTTGTTGCCAGCTGACGAGACTGCACAACTACGTTTGATTGGTGAAACACAGTCACGTACGTGGTAGAGCCTTTGGCGGAAGTGTCTCTCTCTCTCTCTCTCTCTCTCTCTCTCAAAATAAAACCTAATTGTAGCCTAATGTAGCGGAGTAAGAGTACAGTTTCTTCTTCACAAATCTACTCAAGTAAAAGTAAAAAGTACAGTGATTTAAAACTACTCCTAGAAGTATAATTTTTTCAAAAACTTACTCAAGTAAATGTAACGGAGTAAATGTAACTCGTTACTACCCACCTCTGCACAGGTATTACCTCTTTCTTCCACACAGCACGTTCAGCCAGGCAGTGTCCCTACTGTTGATCACTATGCAGTCAGGCTAGAGACAGGAAGGAGCCAGACTCTACAGCATGCACGCGTTGTATAGCGATGCCCATCGGGGTTACCAACGACATACACCTCGACTCCTCAAGCCCAGAGTGTTTACTCTAAAGATACTGTGATGCTTAACATGATGGATAAGATGGTGTAAATTACAGCTTTTAAAAAGGAGCAAATGCCAGCAGCTTCAGTAAGCCAACCCCCACTGACAACAGCTATCTGTGTACTCCCCCTCAATTCACACCCCTGACCTTTAGTTATTATGACCAAAAGTCTCTCCTGCAGAATCAGCCAGCCACCCATGCCTACCCTAGGTATCAAACCCCTGCAATTTTGCAAGCTTGGGACCAGCAACCAACTGGTACCACACCAAGTTCCTTTGATTCAGAGGATAATTTCCTGAGCCAATGCGCCACCTTTAAATGCTTTGATGAGACTTAAGTTATAGACTGAATTAAAGGCAAACAAGCACTGTAGCCGATGTGGATGATCACATCAAGCAGCACAACGTACCCTGAAAAAGGCATGCAACATACAGTATGTCAAGGTGAACACCTACAGATTCTACAAAAGTCAACACTAAGAGTGTGATTGAAGGTACCTGCCTGGTTAGCTCAGCCACCGAAATCCTTTACCTACAGGAACCTCCCGACTCCACTGGTGTTCCCATAAAGGTCATCAGAGTCATCCTAGTCTCCTTCCAATTCCCTCTGTAGTGCAACTACAGAACTCCTTCCAGATAGTCAATGCCTTCACCTCCCTTGCTTTGGGCTAGCTGAACTTAAGTATCCAGTGGCCACCTTTGAGAAAAGGCACAAGCACCTCGAAGACTTGCCTCTACACCCCTTCAACTGTGTTTCACCCTTGCTGCTAATTGGAGCTGACCACCTTTGCTTTATAAGCCCTATGGTACCCGAGCACTTAGGACGGCTGGGAGGGACACTTCAAGGGCCGGCAAAGACGCGATTGAGTCACAGTTACAGCCTCAACAATGCCTTTTTACATCTCTTGGCCCCTTGTCAGTTGAGATGTAGATAAATGTTGATAAGCATTGGCAAGTTGACAATGACTTATAAAAGTGGAAAGGTGGTTAAAAGGTCAAAGGAAGACGAGCCAGCCATAAACCTACTGGAAGCCAGGGTCCTGTAAATGCATCTCTATTCACATGTCGATTAGTTTCAGTATTGCGGATCTAACGTTAAGTCACACTGGACACAACACCCAGGTAAACCAGACAAAATGCCATGCAGCTTCAAGTACAATTCATTTGGATACAAGTGTTACCAGTTGTACCATAAAATAGGATGAGAAATAGTATTGTTATATTACAATTATATACAACAATATTGAATAGGGTAATAAAATACAGTAGGTGCTAATGATATATGAGTTGAAAAGCTACTTTGTGACCTTCAAATACAATTGCAGTGTAATGTATTTTCTTTGTTTTTGCACAGCTGCCAGCTATGTATGTCCTAATAATGCTTCATGTTGTATGTATGACTGAAAAAGTCAGAATCCGCCTTAGAGTTGTAGATATTGTCCTCTGATCTGAAATTAGTATTGTGAATTGTAGGAGCAGGGTTCTGCTGCATGTACTCCGCCTTTGACTACTCCCCATACAGCCAGTGTAGATGTGTCGCAACTGACTCCAATATCTGTCTTTAAAGTTTTTGTAAAACTGCCAGCTTTGTCTTGATGATAATAATTAAAAATTAAATCTGTTTTCACATTTTAAAATTTCCAATAGGGAGGCACAGAACATTCTGATGTGTTGGAGATGAGCACAAGCCTTGGGGAAATGGCTGTACAGGATCCGTCGGACACCAGTTATGCTATATCCAGCGACACCCCCCCATCTAGCAAAGACTCTTTTTCTGATTCCGCCTCGGCCAGTGGAAATGGAAAGAAGTGGTCAGAAAGAAAATGGCTTGTAAACGAGTCAAAACTATTCGAACTATTTGCTCTCTGCAGAACATGTGGCTCTGCCATTGAAGACAAAACAATTATTACTCAGTCCAGCCAAATCCGAGTTCAGTGGAATTGCATAAATGAACACTCTGGAACATGGTCTTCATGTCCTGACATCAGAGGAATGCCAGCAAGCAATCTCATAATCAGTGCAGCCACCTTCTTTACCGGCACCACCCACACCACCATAATGGACTGGGCTGAACTTCTCCACACATCGATTCCAAAGAAAACACAGTTTTATGCACTTCAGTCTTCCTACTTGATACCAGTTATTCAAGAAGCATACCAAACGCAGCATGAGCAAATAATAAAGCGCCTCGTAGAGCATTCAAACTCAGGACAAAAAGTTGAGCTCTGTGGTGATGCGAGGTGCGATAGCCCAGGTAAGCATGATGCTTCAACTGCAAATCATAACCATATGAGTTGTGCAGTTAAACAACATACCAAGTCATGACAACCATATAATGTAGTTACCTCTCTATGAATCTTTTTCACACATCAGGTTTCAGTGCCAAATATTGCACGTACTCTTTTCAGGACGATGCCACAAAAGAGATTGTACACTTTGAATTTGTTCAGGTAAATTAGTGTGTATAACTATGTAATGAAACACAAACTTGGGTGTCTCACATGCATTGGTTTCAACACAGTTTGGACATGGTTTGTACAATGTTATTCTCTAGGTAACCGAAGCAAGCAGCTCTGTGGCCATGGAGGTGTTGGGTTTCCAGAGGGGTCTGGATTATCTACTTGAGAGGGGAGTGGATATTGAAGTGATAACCACTGACAGATCTCCATCCATCCGAAAACTGCTGAGGGACAACTACAGGAGTATACGGCATGAACTTGACCCCTGGCATGTCAGTAAGAGTAAGTGGTTTATGCGGACAAGAAAATGCTGCATTTTCTTACTCAATAAAATTGCATGGGCTCTGTTCACTTTATGTAGCTAACTTCATATACTGTACATCCTTGAATGATGTTTGGTATAGGTGTGAAGAAAAAACTTGTGTCCATATCCAACAAGAAGGATAACAAAAACCTCCGTCCTTGGATCAAGGCCGTTACCAACCATCTTTACTGGTCATGTTACACAAGCAAAGGTGACAAAGAGGTAATTCTAAATAGTTGTGTCTGCCATTCACTAATAATCTATTAGACACCACATTCCCATCAGTGTATAATAACATTGGAATGAAAAATCTGAGAGCAAACATAAGCTCAGTGAACAGATTATATTTTTTTTTTACATTTCACCAACTTTCATGTCTTTGTTTGTGTAGGACTGTGTAAGAAGATGGACATCACTTCTCTTCCACATCTGTGGTGTACATAGATGGGAAGAGGATGGTGTTCAGTACACCTGCGGTCACCCAACCCTGACAGAAGAGCATCAGAGGCGAAAGAGGTGGCTGAAGTCCGATCCATAACCTTTATTGGCATTGAAGGGTGTGGTGATGGACAGCAATCTCCTTAGAGATTTGAGACAGATGGCACTCTTCAAACATACTGGTAAGCATTTAGACACATTGAAGTATTTTTATGTCATGCAGTTTAGTGCTTAGAAATGGTAAAATGTACCTTGCTGTGAGTGCTGATATCATTATCATCACAGCCACCCTCTAGTGGTACCACTGGAGTACTTCTAAGAAACACCTTGATCTCCAAACACTTTATAGTCACTACTGTTGAGTTTAAAAAAGTTGGTTGTGTTTGAGAAACAATATACTGTAAGTTTAAATGAATTATATGTACACTGCAGCTAGGCAGAACACATTGTATACTGATTAGACCTAATCAGCATTTGACTGGCTCACACCATCCCAACCTTCTAAAGAATAATTACATCATGTCTGCCATTCAGCATACATGAGGAAGCTCCTTGTCCTCACACAAGGAGACCTTTTGTTTAAACAGCTTTGGGAGCCACACCCTGATGTCTTGAGCTAGATTAGATCAAAAATGCATATACCTGTAAACTTGAATAGAATTGGCACTACCATTATAAAGAGCTTCATCTGTGACCTGGAGTAACCTGGGAATTCAGAGTTCTTTTGGAGACTTCTGAACAATAGAGACATTTTTCTTTTAGAAACCTCCTACTGCTCCAAAGTAATATATCTGTTACTGATTGACTGCTGCAGTCTAATATTGTTTTTACCATGTCATTGTCATTCATTTTTATAAAATCTTTTATGTTGAATTTTCATTGAACCAAGCCTCACTCCTTCCTCATCAATCCAACAAACAAGACTTCAATTTTTAAATTTTCAACACTACATAACCATCATATGCTGTATTTACATTGGTTCTGAGGACATGGTGGAATTGGTGTGTGTGTGTGTGTGTGTTTTTCCATTTACACAGGATCTCTGGAAGTGTTCCATGCAGTTATGCTGAAGTATGCAGAGAAACGACTGCACTTTGGTTATGACAGCATGAGGGCTCGCACACAACTTGCCATAATAGATCACAACAGTAACATTGGCAGACCACATGCTACAACACAACAAGGTATGATATAAGACAATGTTCCGAATGGGAACGTTGATGATTAGAATGTAGTTGAGGACTAGAATATGGTAATGTTTGGGACTATGACATATGTGTTTTATAGCCCAGTAGTTACTAGCAGTATACCATTATTTCTTCTGTAACGACACTACATTCATGGCATACTACATAGTCAGTTCATGTATTTCATTGTGATGCAGGACTAAACTTTTTTTTTTTCTTCTTCTTTTCAGGACAACCAAAGCACAAAGTTGGCTACTCGCGACTGACTCAGCAATGGGTGGCAAAGCCCATGTATGAACGTACAACTCAGGCCTTCCGCAATGACCTGATGGAGCGTGTCTGGAGGAGGAGAGAAGACAGGACCATAGTCCTCTCCTAGCCCTTACCCCATCATCGACGGAGAAGAAGGCGACTGCTTCGCAACATAGCCCCAGTTCCACGGCCGGATAAGAGTGAACTGGTTGCTCAAGCCAGGTCGCGTTATATGAGCATGTTCTAGGCCTAGGAAAAGAGCACTGAACTATTTTTTCTTTGTACACTTCAGACTATGTTGCAGCATGATTATGTATAAAGCCACACACTGCACTGTACATACTTTACATTGATTGTGTCTAGATTTTGATATTGTAATTTAATTTTTGTTGTTGAAGTAAAGACAAAAAAGCACAAATGTAATGTGTACTGTTATATTATAAAAACAATGATAACAGACAGGTGTTAGCAATATATTATAGAACTGTACAATTTACTTACAATTTACTTATTCAACTTTACTTGTACAATACACATATTATTACTGTTTCCTAATAGAACTGTACAATTGCTTTGCTTATTCCTAGTAATAGCAATACCAAGTATTACTAGAAATCATACTTTTAGACTCAGAAAATGTCCTCTGCCTCCTTGAATCCTGTATAACTTCCAGTGGGGGAGGGGTACTCTTCTCTGATTGCTGCTATAACACAGGTAGGTAATGTTCTTCTGGTGCCACGGCCAAGGCGCTCTCCTCTCAGAACCCACTCCAGAATCACCCGGTAGGCCACGAGTCTGCATTGGCTGGGGGGGAGAGGGCGAGCTTTGGTTATTTCACTAAAGAAGTGGCGCATCTCTTTATAATAAATAATAATACATTTCATTTATATAACGCTTTTCATGGTACTCAAATACACTACAGTAAAAACCATCACATATATAACATTAAAAATAGATAAGCAATAAAACCAACACATACAATAATCACATTTAGAAGCAATTAAAAACAATAAAAACAGTAGCTAACTATCAGGTGAGACATGGAGGATTATTGTATGTGGAAAGCTAATCTTAAGAGGTGTGTTTTGATTAGTGTTTTTAATGTGTATTTACAAAAAAATAAATAAAAAAGGAACCTAAGCTAGGCCAGAGTTACGAGTGTACTCACTCATTAGACAGCTGGCCATCAGGTCCGTCCGGTTTAGGCCGCTTCTTCCAATTTACTTTCGGGACAAAAAAAAACGCTTCCAGAACATCCTTGTAAATCAAAAACCTCTCCGTATGGGCGAAACAATGTCCGTTATCTGGGGAGCCGTCCAGACCAGGCTGTATGAGATCCCATTCCTTACAGCACAGGCTTTCTTCCTCAGTGGTCATTGCGATACAGTACCCACAGGAGCACCACCATGTCCCCGCACGTCGTGGCCTTGAAGCAGCAGCCTCTGCCTGCTCCTCTGTTTGTGCCCTTCTCTCAACAAGCTCTTGTGCCAATATCTCTTCGTCTGTATATTCAGGTTCGAAAAGATAACCCTGACCATCAAACTCAAAAACTCCTCCGTGTGTTCTGCATCGGATTGGGATGAACTATCCATCTGAGCTGATATTATACACTGACACAATCTCGTTATTATCCCAAAGCTCCGTCTTCGTCTCTCTCTCAGCTGCCAGTGTGAGTCTCCACCGTTGCTAGGTAACCGTTGCACATGCGCGATAGCTCTTGAACTTTTGAACTGCAGACGGTCGCTCTGGTCTGCTGGGTGAGCAGTGGTGTCAGGTTACAGCCTGTTGATACATGCTCATTACTATGGACAGGACCTCAGCAAATCGTTTTTTTGTGGAAAAAATGCATTTTGGAATATTGGATTGCATGAGATCGGCACTCGATTGGTGAGGACTTGACCGGAAAGCAGTACATAAACAGAGGTAAGGATTAACACAACTTTTATGCCTTTCGGTCACATCTACTGCCGTCAAATTCGCTGTGTTCCCTCGTAAGGAATAACTGCACATGGCTAAGCACGAGTAAAGGCATTTCGAACATGTTTAGAGGCTAAAAACACGTTTAAAACTTGCCCTGTTTAAGCCTTGTTTAAGACTGTTGGGTGCAAAATCTAGCAGGAGGATAACTCGGTGTAGGCACTGTTTGTTTTCGTTTTTCTCGCTACTGACAGTACTCCTGATTTACAAACAACAGAGCTACAGGTTGAAATCGACCGGAATTCTCCTTTAAGCTTAAAGTTCAGGAAAGTTTGAAAACAGCAGAACATGTTGCATTGACTTGTGATGCATGGACGTCACGGGCAGTGGATTCCTATGTGACTATTACAGCTCATTATCTCACAGAAGACTGGCAACTGCTGTCTCACGTTCTCCAAACTAGAGCATTGCTCACCTTCTCCAAAATGCAGAACGGGAATGGGGGATTGCAGACAAAAACCTGGTGGTTGTCACCGACAACGCTTCTAATATGGCCGTTGCCGTTCAGTTAACGGTACACCTCCACGTCAAGTGTTTCGCGCACATGCTGAATCTGGCGTCGCAGTGTGCGTTACATCTGCCAGCAGTGGCCAGGCTCATGGGGAGAGTACGGCGAATAACTTTTTCAACAGAAGCACGGTGGCAAACCATTTTGGTCCAACCTTTGGAGAAAAAACAGATAATGTTACAGCTCCCGACCCATAAACTGAAGGCTGATGTCAGCACGAGATGGAACAGTGCTTATGAAACGCTACTGTGGTTTCTTGAACAGCAGCCTGCCGTTTGTGCAGCGCTGTTGTCTCCCGAAGTAAGAAAGAGTAGCACAGATGTCTTCACATTGAATGAGTCTGATATTGGGAACGCTGAAGAAATTGTGCAAGCATTGAAGTCGATGCAAGTGGCGACCACTGTGATGTCTGAGAAAAAGAATCCTACTCTCTCACTTGTAGCAACGCTGCTCGCACAGTTGTTGCATGACACACAGGACAACATTGGTGACACAGCGCTGATCAGAGACGCCAAACAAAGCATCAGTCAAGATCTTAAAAAGAGATATGCCAGTGCAGCAGAGAAGAACACCCTCTACACAGTATCATCTCTGGACCCCCGGTTTAAAACCCTGCCATTCCTGTCCCCAGGGGAGAGACAGGAAACCTTTGTCAGAGTGGTTGCCGAGGCAGTAACCCTTCAGGTAATCAAACATTTAAATAATAGAAGCAGAATACTTTTTAACCCACATGTACTCTACTCTACTAATATTGTAGTCATATTAGTAAAGATTTAGGTGTTTGCAGACATCGCACTTCCCCGCTGAACATACGGCCGTGTGTGTGAGTGTGTGCGCATGAGTGTGCGTGCGTGTGTGTGTGTGTTTGTGTGCAGCGGTGGAGTGGGACCAAAAAATTTACCGGGAAGTTTACGGCCCCCGCCGTACAGGTTGAGCAGAGGCTGCATAGTTTGACCAGCAGGCAGCAGCGCCAGGCCGCTGGATGGTGTTACTAACAACTTGCAATGTATAACTATTATCAGACCGGCCCACTGGGAAAAGTCCCGACTCTCCCGTGTGTGTGTGCGTGCTCAATGCGTTACATTAGGCTGCAGGTAAGAAAATTTGTTTGAAATATGTTTTTATTTAAAGTATCTGTGCATCTTTGCCTAATACTGAAAGTATTTTGAGTACAGTGTCTGTTCCTTAACTAAACAGACACCAGGTTTTCCTGTTCTCTGCTTCTTGGGTGGCATTTAAGAACCAAGGACTTAAACTTACTAAGTGTAGGGTATGGGCTGAAATATGTGCCACCAGAAACTGAATTTGAATCATTTATATTTGAATTTGAATTGCTAAACTTGAATAATTGCATTGAAAAACTGAATTTGAATCACACAATTTGAAATTGTATTGTTTAATTTGAATCATTGCATTGAAAAACTGAATCTGAATAGTATAATTTGAAATTGAATTCATTCGTTTGTAACTGAATTCCAATAAAATTTGATCTTCACTGAAAATTCAACTCTCTATATATCCTCACATTCAGTTCTCACTATTCAGATTCAGATCATGAAATTCAATTTCAAGTTACTGAGACAGACATCCGGGTACTTGGAGGATGAAGGAAGAGCAATCGAGCGCAGATCGATAGGTAGAGTTCAGTAGAGTGGCGCAGGATTAGCACTAAAGATGCCAAACGGTTTATGGATGTTGGAACGAAAGAAATGACAAAAAACAAACAGCAAGGGATAAAAGTTCACAGGTGAGAACGTGTTTTATGATATATATGGCGCCTTGGACCTGCAATCTGAGCTCCGGGCAGCGAGGTGGTGAGTTCCGCGCCCGGCCGCAGCGTCTCTTTTCCCGGGCAGGAACACCGCCCTCGTCTCTGCTGCGCGCGGTCCCCGCTGATCCAGATCGGACCGGGCCAAAGACAGAGTGGTGATCGGCAGGATCTTCCACGTAGTCCAGGACGACCTGTATGTAGATTTCGGCTGGAAGTTCCACTGCTATTGGGGGCCGGCGGCCGGAGAGAAGCTAAAGCGGGGCAGCAGAGTCCGTTTGCGGAGCTCACTGCCCGCTTCCTGGAAGCCAAAACCGACACCACGCTGCTGGAGGCCCGGGCCGTACTGCTGGGACAACTGGAGGGAAGGGAAGCCCGGGAGAACTAGAACCAGGACTCAGCGGAGCGGACTGTCGAAGCCTGCTGAAGTTTAAATTACAGGTTTCCTAAAGGGAGTCTGGCGGGACTCGGACTGTGGACATGATTTTAAGTCTCGTTAAATAAATAACTACATGCAGAAATGAATGAATAAATAGGAGTGCCTGGACATTTCAGTCTGTTTAAACTTCACTTTGAAGCAGAACCTCTTAGTTCAGAAGGGTGCAGTTTCTGTTTGGACTCAGATCTGTGAACTGATTATAATAAATATTCTTTTTATAAACATTAATTAGTCTCTTTGTTTTGTTTGTTCCTGCACATGATGATAAAGCTACACTTTTAAATCACAAACAAAACTAACTTTAATATGTATATAAACGCTCTAAGGAAAGAGACAAACGATCAGATATTAGAGTTGATTAAAAATAGACTCGTTTTAATGTGGAAACATCTTGTATAAACTCAGGGGACTGGCTCTTACATCACATTGTATTGCAGGCTTGCTGATGTACAAAGTAAACCAATGCAATTCAAATTCTCCTTATGACCTGTCTCTCTTAGTTACCTGTTATAGTTACGCTGTTATAGTCCTAGACTGCCGGGGGACTTCCTTCCTTTGACACACTGAGCTGCTCTCTCCTCTCCCTTTCTATTACTGTTTCTATTACTGTTACTATTACTATTACTATTTGTGTGCAGCCCGTCCCAGAAATGCTTGTTACTAATCCTAGCTTCTGGGGAGTTTACTCCCCGGAGTCCTTATGCTTTTTTCCCAACGCGTATTTCCTTGGAGAACGTTGGCACCAAGACCCTGGTTGCAGCTGTCGCCCCGGGTCCTGCTGCACTCCCTGCTGAGCTCAGCGATGCCCTGCAATGTCATGCTGCGTCCTGCTGAACCCTGCCGCTTCCGCTACATCCAGTCACTGTTCCATTATTAATGTCACTACTATAGCCACTGTTCATCACACCCCCAACCGCTCGTCAGACACCGCCTACCAAGAGCCTGGGTCTGTCCGAGGTTTCTTCCCAAGAGGGAGTTTTTCCTCGCCACTGTCGCACTGCTTGCTCTTGAGGGAATTACTGGAATTGTTGGAATTGTTGGGGCTTTGTAAATTATAGAGTGTGGTCTAGACCTACTCTATCTGTAAAGTGTCTCGAGATAACTTATGTTATGATTTGATACTATAAATAAAATTGAATTGAATTGAATTGAATTGAAATGTTTAAATTAATTAACATGTATTAAAATATGGATAGTCACACTACTTTGCATGCAGTAGGCTAGGCTAAGGTAAGTAGCAATAGTTCATTTTAAGTTTACTTAAGTGGAAGAATGTGACTAATAAACCTAGGCCTACTAACACCAGGCATTACATTTTCAACATTGTGAACAGGTAGATTATATTATCTATGAGTCTCTGGGTCAAGGCGAGGCTGTGCTCCAAAACGTTTGTGCTGGCCGAAGAGGAGTCCTGTGTATCTGCGCCACTGAACTCTACCTATCGATCTGCGCTCGATTGCTCTTCCTTCATCCTCCAAGTACCCGGATGTCTGTCTCAGTAACTTGAAATTGAATTTCATGATCTGAATCTGAATAGTGAGAACTGAATGTGAGGATATATAGAGAGTTGAATTTTCAGTGAAGATCAAATTTTATTGGAATTCAGTTACAAACGAATGAATTCAATTTCAAATTATACTATTCAGATTCAGTTTTTCAATGCAATGATTCAAATTAAACAATACAATTTCAAATTATGTGATTCAAATTCAGTTTTTCAATGCAATTATTTAAGTTTAGCAATTCAAATTCAAATATAAATGATTCAAATTCAGTTTCTGGTGGCACATATTTCAGCCCATAGTAGGGCCTTTTAGAATGGTTTGCACTAAAGAGAAGGCACCCAATACTTTAAGCTTTTTCTTTGTCAAAGTCTCTGCAACTAGTGTACTTGAATTTTATTTATCTGCAACATTATGTTGTATAATTACAGTTTTGAACAATAAATGTTCTCAAAACTACATACTATGTTTCTTTCTCTTTAAAAAAAATAAATACATTTAGCAGTTTGGCTTTCCTTAGGGTCTATGTAACCTGATCTGAAATGGTTCCATTATAATTTATATATCATGATATATATCGTTATCGCAAGAGGCTGCAATGTATATCGCAATATGGATTTTAGGCCATATCGCCCATCCCTAGTTGTGCGCAATATGTTACAGAACAGAGCCCTTTGTTTATTTATTATGATTTCATCTTGCTTGTATGCTGCACAATTTACATTACAGCAGAGGTGTACAACTGAATGTTTACTCAGAGTTCAATGTTCCTACCCTATTTCAATTAGTATTTTGTGTGTCTTTGAATTGGTTTTACTTGAATACTTACATTTTAAAGAAAATAAATAAGAACTGTTTTCATTCAACATTGTGCCCATTATTATCATCATCAGTGATTAAGTAACTCCGACTTTTAAAAACACATTTTTAAAAGGATAATGTCTAATTATTGTCAAAATCGCCAAAAATAAACTTATTATTTTTTGTCCATATTGCCCACCCCTAATGAATGGACAGATTAGATAACATGGTGCACCAAAATGAAAATAGCTCCGCCTCACGGTTCTTCGAGGCGATTCATGGCGTTAGGCTTTAGTGGTGTCACAATAGCAAAAATTCAGTAGTCGGTGCCAATACCAGTAAAATAACACGATTCTCGATGCCGATTTCGATACCACGGTATAAAAAAGTTGGCTAATTTCCTCCTGAACAGGTAGCTAAGCATTAGCTTCAGGCTAATTCATCACGGCTACAAGGGACGGACATTTTGTGTCATTTCAACATTTGTATACTTACATATATTATATAGCTAGAGTACCCGAGTTGGTTACTCACAAAAACAACTGAGTCAGTAAATTGATCCCGACTGGTCCTGGCCAACGCCGCCATGCTAACCCTGCTAACGGCTAACGTTACCGGAGGAGCAGACAAGCGGCCACGGCTGTTTACAATGTGTAGCCTGTTCAGCGGCCGTAGCCAACAACAGTGAGTTATTTGAAGCCAAGAGAAGGGATCTGGACAAGAGGACCGCGAGTTTGCAGTGAACATGCCGTTTTTTAGGTCGGGTAGAATCTATCTCCATTGACTCTCGGGTTTTGTCATTTTAGAACCGGAAGGTATCGGAAGTATTGGTTCTTGTGACATTCCTATTAGGCTGACATTGTTGCTCTGATCATATGGTCAAAGGTACAAGACTGATTACAGAAAGACTCAGAGACTTCAGTGGTAGAAGCTCGCTCCTTTCGCGGTTTCACAGGTACGGGAAACGTTTCTATGGTAACAGCGAGTTGCTGTTACGCTTAGGATTGTGGGTAGTGTAGTTTTTCTCCATAAGATCGTGGAGAAAACATGTTTTTCTTAAAACCAGGTCGATTTCATACAGACTTCTAACTTCTACAGGAGCAGAAACGTTCGTAGCTCGGGGTCAGTCTACCTCGGGGGGTTAAGACGTTATGGCTGATGATCTAAATCGTTTGAGAAAATAAACAGGGTTTTTACTTCCGGAACCACACTGTTGAGCTCTGTGGCCTGAACACGCCCAGAAGACGGGGTGGAGGCGGGCTTTAGGTTGCCCACCTAATCACAAGTTAGAAACGCTACTGGTATTTGCTGTGATATTTTTTCCATCAGCTGAATACATTTTATAAACTTTTGATTGCAGGGAAGACGCACGTTTGGGTAAACTAAGCCCAGCTTGCCGGCAATTGGCAAGCCAAAGGAACAGGAGCACTTCATCTGCTGGCCAACATTAACTCCTTTACATGTGCATATATACAAGGACAGTGAGACGACTACATTAAGGCTGCTCCCTCTTAGTCGATTAGTCGACTAATCGGTGGTTTTGGTCTTAGTCAACTTAGATTTCTTTAGTTGATTAGTCATGTTTTATGCTTTTTTCATGCTGAATGACTTATTTCCAAGAAACATAGGAGCACATCTCTGGTAAACACAAGAATTAAAGTGGTGCTTTTGCATGACTCTTTGCGGAGAAACTCAGATTTACAGATCTGTCGATTAAATCAACTAATCGATTAGTCGATACAATTGAACGAGTGTTAGTCGAGTAAGAATTTCTTCAATCGAGCATAGCCCTAGACTACATACACACTTACATATTACACTATCATTCTGAATATGACAATATTATATATTTGATACGGGTAGGGCTGCAACTATCGATTATTTTAGTACTCGAGTATTTTACCGATTATTCCATCGATTAATCAAGTAATCGGATAATACTTAGTAAGAAATACTTATGAAATACTCAGTAAATAGCAATTGTAAATATTTATTATTGCTGTTTTTTGTATATATACAAAAGACAGGTTTCCTTTTTAGAAAAACAGCAACATTTTTTATTGCCAAATTCCAAGACCCTTAAAATTTTTTTTTAATATTTTTCACCCCATTCCCCTTCTTGCCTCTGGCTTTGCACTGGATATGCAAAAGAGCTGTTCACTGACCAGAGGGTAAATGTGACTGTTCAAAGCTTACAGCAGGGCTATTCAACTACACTGTTCTGGGGGACACATTTTCAGAAGCCTAATACACAGTAAGGAGAAAGAATAAAGAATGCAGACATCACCGGCATGATGACGTCATTCACGTACATATTAAGTGGCCATGCTGGGGGGAGGAGCTGGTTTCTCTCCGGCAGCAGCTAAGTTTCCAAAGATTAGTAGCAAACTAATAAACAGTTAGACTACAAACCGACAGCTTTCGTTTTAGCTTGTTGGTAAAACATCGCTATTAGCAGAGTAGCATGTTGTAGGCTAGTTGTGTAGAAAAGCACAGGGAGGACGAGAGCAGCAGACGTTAGCTACCTCGTGTCTGGTTGGCTCCGTGGAATGGATGAGTACACTGGATGTTTTCTACTGAGATGATGTAGCAGCATGTTTGCAGCTTAAAATTATCCCAAACTTTCTGTCGTTTTTCTTGCCTGTCTCTTCTCTTAGCCCCCTCACTATTTTCGTCTTCCTTCATTTCTAATCTGGGCCGTCAGTCTTGTGACCACAGAAGCGCCAACCTCTTGTGCGCTAGTAATAATCTTCCGTGCGGAAACACAGTGAGCCGGACAACCTTAATTACATTGATTTAATGAAGCTTCAAGGCAAAGAATTTTGCTTCGAGGATTTTTTGTAATCGAATTATTCGAGGAATCGTTTCAGCCCTAGATACGGGTCATGTGAACAGCATATTCTTTATGGATGTTCAGAATAAGGTCTATTACCGTGTGTTGTCCTCGGGTCAAATTTGCCCCTTTTTTAAAAGTTTTTTATATCAGAAATATGGGTTTCTTTGAACCAAAATGGCCAAATATAATATGGATGCATGGATGTATGTTTGGAACCCATACAACATTCTTTTCAGGTAAAATTAATTATTACATTCATTGAATTTTGGGTGTTTTATTAAATTTTTGTAACATTGTTTAATGTTTAAATGGTTTTAAAACAGTATACTGACTAAACTTTGACATCAACCAGTCTATGATCCACTCAACATCCTCTGATCTTAACTATTAGTCAAAATAAAGCATAATTTCTGTCTTTTTAACTCAAAAATTCGGTATAATGTCATATAAATTAGGTTTATTGACCATGAATGTAAAACAATACATTGAAAAAAGTGACAAAAACGTTTTAAAAGTGTCAAAACCATAGAAAAAGAGCCAAAAATGCTGAAAAAAAACCACAAAAAAAATATTTTTTGGCCTGGATGGACAACAAGTTCATGGTCGAAGGGAAGACAACACAAGGGTTAAGATGTGTGTGATACGTCGGTAATACACACATTCAGAACGTGCGTCTCCATCAGGGTTTTTACCGCAGAATGAAAGAGGGACGCTGTGTTCACATGCTCCAACATGTCCTGCACCGCTGGGAAATTAAAAAAAAAACATCCTGTTTTACAAGACTGCATGTAACGGTAGCCTAGAAATCTAGACGCACCCTAGTGCCAGCAAATTTATTTTGCAGCCAGGGGGGTCTAGGCACTCTCCGTTGGCTTGTGAGCTGGAAAAACCAAACTCTCGTCAGGCCAATCACATCGTGTTTAGAGTCGGTGGGCGGGGCTTATGGCTGCGGTATAACAGCGGTCTTCTGAAAGACTTGGAGTTCAGCTTTTCTTTGAGAAAAGAACGGCACTGAAATCATTCTTAAAAAAGGAAGATGTGTTCAGAATTTTGCTGACCGGATACAGCAAAAGTTTAATCTATCAACTAGCTCTGCTACCTTCTTCGTTGCTCTGGTTGGTTGTAGCGCCATCCTATTATGTGCAGAGGGAATTTGAAAGACAACCGTTTATCCCGCCCCTCGGATTGAGCTCCGTCAATGGGGAGTTCCCAAACCCAACATCTGGATGTGGGTCTGGCTTGTCAGGCTATGTAAACGGGAATATCAGAGGATAAATTCTAGGTTACTTTGACAAACTTCTAAACTTGAGCTGCAAAATACACAGACACACACACACACACACACACACACATTGTTGTGATTTGATGTTTGTTATGTCAGTTAATGAGCTTTGTGTGCAGGATTAATAATGCCCTAGGGAAGATTTCAGCAGTTTCTGTTTTTGTTTTTCCGCATGGATATTTTTAGATTTTCCAACATTTTTTTTTTCCAAAGTTTTTGTCGCTTATTTTGACGTTTTTGCCCATTTTTTGAACGAGGAGAGAAGGAGGGGAAGAGAGGAGAGAACGAGGAGAGACGGAGGGGAAGAGAGGAGAGAAAGAGAGGAGAGACGTAACATGAAAAAATGACGGCCCGGTTCGCCCGTGCCAAAAAACGCCACTGGCCTTAGTGGTCCCCTAATACTGTATCTGAAGTCTCTTTTATATAGACCTTAGTGGTCCCCTAATACTGTATCTGAAGTCTCTTTAATATAGACCTTAGTGGTCCCCTAATACTGTATCTGAAGTCTCATTTATATAGACCTTAGTGGTCCCCTAATACTGTATCTGAAGTCTCTTTTATATAGGCCTTAGTGGTCCCCTAATACTGTATCTGAAGTCTCTTTTATATAGACCTTAGTGGTCCCTAATACTGTATCTGAAGTCTCTTTTATATAGGCCTTAGTGGTCCCCTAATACTGTATCTGAAGTCTCTTTTATATAGACCTTAGTGGTCCCCTAATACTGTATCTGAAGTCTCTTTTATATCTTTCCTGAAATTCAGCCTTGGTGCAGAATTACAGCCACTAGAGCCAGTCCCACAATGAGCTTTCCTTAGGATGTGCCATTTCTGTGTCTGTAGCTATTGAGCAGGAGAGAGAGGGGTAAGGTGGGGGTGTGGCCTTGACCAACTGCCACTTTGCTCGTTTGAAAGCCATGATGTCTCTCTCTCAGGGGTGGGCCAAATTCTCTGGGTGGACAAAGCAGAGAAAGGGGAGGTAACCTTTCCTCTTATGACCTCATAAGGAGAAGATTCCTGATTGGCCCATCTGAGCTTTCATTTTCTCAAAGGCAGAGCAGGATACCCAGGGCTCGGTTTACACCTATCACCATTTCTAGCCACTGGGGGACCATAGGCAGGCTGGGGGAACTCATATTAATGTTAAAAAATCTCAAACTGAATTTTTAATGCCATGGGACCATTAAATAAATAAACAGTCTCTTACATTAACTTTTATTTCAGACTCCCTGAAAGCAGAACAGAAATTATTCTCATAGAAATATGGAGATACTTTTCTCAATTCCCGTCCATTATGCTCCAATTTCTCAATTGATACCTGCTATAAGATCTGGATTTGGTGAAAGCAATTTTCAGCTTTCAGCATTCACACGCATTATCTGCAGGGAATTCATTTTTATTTTTGTTAGTAATTTATTATCATGTGCACAACAATCACAAAGTAGCAGTCGTTATATCCATAGGCTCGCTCCAACAATGCTTATTAAATATGTACAAAAACAAATTCATAGTAAAAATGAAAATCTAGGACAGTAAATAGTACAGAAGGTAAATATATGTACAAAATAAAATATATATTTGTTGTAATGATAAGTGACTTCTGGGAATACAAAACTTGGTCAATAACTGAGGTGAATAGATAATTCCATAATAGAAAAGCTGTATGGCCCTAATCACAGAACGTGTGTCCGTTAATAACGCGTCAAAAATGTGTGCTATATAAAGAAATTTGGGATCTCAGATTAACCCACAAGTTGCAGCTCTGAAATACAGATTCATGGTTCCATAGCTTGTTAAACTGTCATCACTCATCTGACAGAAAGTTGGCATCATCTTTCTGCTCCTTTGTGAATGTTGCTGCGCGTGTTTGTTGCTGTCCTGTACCTTACACGAAGTAGATCCTTTTATATTCCCAAAAACATCTTGTCTTGATCTGAACTTAAGTGTCTTGCAGCCAAGTCTTTTCCCACACTTGGAGCCCCTTAACAGTTTTTTCCCAGCGGTATCAGTCATACGACTTACCGGGACTTCAGTATTTTTCAGAGAGTTTAAATCTGACTCCGTTCTCTGGTCTCCTTCCAATCAGCACTGTCATCAGTCTCAGGTTCAGAAGAGTCTCCAGTCTCTTCTTCAGTCTCTGGTTGTAAAAGTGGATGTGGATGCGAGTTCCTGGCTGGTTCTGGTCCTCCACAGTCCTCTCCATCAGCTTCTGTTTCCATCTGACCAACACATGTATGTGTTTTGAGCTTAGACCGCTGGTCAAATCTTCTGTTACAAACTGAGCAGCTGAAAGGTTTTTATCCTATGTGAGTTCTCATGTGTCTCTTCAGGTTTCCACTAACAGGGAAAGCTTTACCACACTCAAAACAGCTGAAAGGTTTTTCTCCTGTGTGAGTTCTCATGTGTCTCTTCAGATGTGTCTTGTAGCCAAATCTTTTATCACAAATTGAGCAGCTGAAAGGTTTCTCTCCTGTGTGAGTTCTCATGTGTACCTTCAGATATGACTCACGGTTAAATCTTTTCCCACACTCAGAGCAGCTGAATGTTTTCTTACGTCTTGAATCATGTTTCAGAGAGTTTAAAGCTGACTGAGGTTCTCTGGTCTCCTTCCAATCAGCACTGTCATCAGTCTCAGGTTCAGAAGAGTCTCCAGTCTGGTCTTCAGTCTCTGGTTGTAAAAGTGGATGTGGATGTGAGTTCCTGGCTGGTTCTGGTCCTCTACAGTCCTCTCCATCAGCTTCTGTTTCCATCTGACCAACACAATTATGTGTTTTGACATCAGAACGCCAGGCAAATCTTTTGTTACAAACACTGCAGCTGAATCTTTTCTCTCCTGTGTGGACGGCCATATGTGACCGTAAACTTTCTCTCACTGTAAAAGATTTGTTACAGACAGAGCAGCTGAAAGGTTTTTCCCCTGTGTGAGTTCTCATGTGGTTCTTCAGGTTTCCCCTATTAGAGAAAGCTTTACCACACTCACAGCAGCTAAAAGGCTTTTCTCTTGTGTGAGTTCTCATGTGTGACTGTAAATTTGCTCTCTGTGTAAAAGATTTCTTACAGACTGTGCATCTAAAAGGTTTCTCTCCTGTGTGAGTTATAATGTGTATCTTCAGATTTCCCTTTAAGCCAAATCTTTTCCCACACTCAGAGCAGCTGAATGTTTTTCTTTCCTCTCCATCAGCTTCTGTTTTCATGTGTTGAGTTTGTCTCTGATGAAGCTGTGAGGACTGAGCTTCCTCTTCATCATCTTCACTCTTCACAGGGACAGTGAATGGGAACTTGGTGATAGTCTCCTCCAGCCCTTGAAGCTGCTCTCCCTCCTGACTGCTCCACAGTTCCTCCTGTTCCTCTTTAATGTGTAGGGGGGGCTCTGGCTCCTGCTGGTCCACACTGGAGCTACACTCCTGCTGCTCCTCTTTAATAACAGTCGCTTCCAGAACGCCTGGAGGTAAAGCTGAAACACAGACAGACATACATTAGATATCAGTCTCAAAAATACTTTGCTAATTAGCTGAGATCACTGCCTCTATCTCTGCCACAAGAAAGTTTGTAAACACCAAACACTAGCTCTGAACTGCCCGGGAGTTGTGGAACAGCTGACTGTTTCCTCAGTCCCTCAGTCTCTTTTCTTTCTCTCTTTTCTCCGGGAAATGAAGGTGCCTTCAAGTGCGCTCGGAAACGTCCAGATCTATAAACCATCTGATGGGAAACAGGAACTGTGAAATATAAAGTCTACTTGTGCTATGCGGGGTTAAAGAACACAACAGTACATCACACAGATGGGACAATTAATGACACTCCCGCCGCCGCACAACCCTGCAGAGAATCACACAATCACTTTTTTCGTGTGAATGCATACTTAAAGTGATGGTTCGGAGTAATTTCACCCTAGGGTCCTTTGCACCATGACCTCGAGCCAAACACCCCCCCAGAAGCTTTTTTCACCTGGGTCGAACATTGGGGGAGTTAGCGTAGAGTAGCGTTAGCCGCTGAATAGCTTAGCGCAGAGGCTAATGGATCCAAAGTGTCTCTTAACATTACCCCACTAATAATGCCCGAAATGATACCAAAGGTCTACACTAGTATACAGTGCCTTGCGAAAGTATTCGGCCCCCTTGAACTTTTCGACCTTTTGCCACATTTCAGGCCTCAAACATAAAGATATAAAACTGTAATTTTTTGTGAAGAATCAACAACAAGTGGGACACAATCATGAAGTGGAACGAAATTTATTGGATATTTCAAACCTTTTAAACAAATAAAAAACTGAAATATTGGGCGTGCAAAATTATTCAGCCCCCTTAAGTTAATACTTTGTAGCGCCACTTTTGCGCGCGATTACAGCTGTAAGTCGCTTGGGGGTATGTCTCTATCAGTTTTGCACATCGAGAGACTGACATTTTCGCCCATTCCTCCTTGCAAAACAGCTCGAGCTCAGTGAGGTTGGATGGAGAGCGTTTGTGAACAGCAGTTTTCGGTTCTTTCCACAGATTCCGATTGGATTCAGGTCTGGACTTTGACTTGGCCATTCTAACACCTGGATATGTTTATTTGTGAACCATTCCATTGTAGATTTTGCTTTATGTTTTGGATCATTGTCTTGTTGGAAGACAAATCTCCCTCCCAGTCTCAGGTCTTTTGCAGACTCCATCAGGTTTTCTTCCAGAATGG